>NW_010426113.1:0-42802 GCF_000710305.1 Buceros rhinoceros silvestris | reverse complement strand
TGCCGCAACCGCCGGGATGCCGCAACCGCCAGGATGCTGCAGCTGCTGGGATGCTGCAGCCGCCGGGATGCTGAAGCTGCTGGGGTGCTGCAACCACTGGGATGCTGCAACCGCCGGGATGCAGCAGCTGCTGTCCGGGCAGGGCCGGTGGCTCGGCCCTGTCCGCACTGCTCCATCCCACCGAGAAGGAGTTGGGATTTATGTGTTGCTAAGTGCATGGAGAGCACACATCATCATACGTTACGGGACAAACCAGCAGCCATACCGGTGGTTTCTTTATTGTCACCTCATCTGTGCTTCTCAAATTCAAGAAATGTAGCTTGACATAGCACTTTATATGAGAAAAAAAACCCAAACCAACACTTGAATTCTTTCACAGCAATAAAACTCAACCCACAATTCATGTAATATGGCAAAGATTGCATTTGTCACCATCTCTTAAGAAGCCCAGCCTGACACACCTTGTTCTTTCCCAACACCAGCTTTCACAGATCATTGCAGATATAAAAGCCAGAACACCATCCATCAGACATAATCAGTAAAACACTCCTACATGGAGCTGTTTGTTCCCGGAAAGCTCCGTTCCATGAATCATTTTTTATCTGGATTCATTGATTTAAAGCTATTGCAGGAAACTGGATTTCCCTAATGTAAGGCGATACATCACACCTGTTTCTCCTGAGAACAATGCTGAAACTTGGGTTCCTTCCAGACCAGACGAGGGCAAGTGCCAATGAAAAGGGAGATGTACAGAGGTGAGATACAGAAACATACAGAAAGCCTGCTTCATTCATCTCCGTCCGAAGCAGAACACTACAGCTGAGAGAACCTCGGTGTGTAGCAGAGTCGTGTGAGCTTGAGGTTACTGAGTTATGGAGTGAATTAATAACTGCAGCGATGCACAGCTCAAGGTAATGCGGGTGATATCATGGCAGTGGGAAGACTCCCGGCAGCAGAAATGGAAAGGTGTCTGTGTAGTTGTGCTCAGTATTTATTGGATAGAGAAGGCTGAGTGGGCGTCCTGTGGGAGCAAGGCTGCCACAGCTCCGTAGTGAAAAGGCTGAGATGGGTCCGACGGTGATGACACCCAGGCCTTGAGGGACAGAGAAGGTGTCAGTTGGAGTTGTAGCCACAAAAATTTATTCAAAAGCTTCTACCGTGGGCTAAATCCGTAAGAAGCTCTAACCACAGTAAGATCCTTGGTATTGCCCAGGCCCAGAAGTGGTTTTGGACTACTTAACTTTTACTTTTTCCTCAGTTTTCCTATAAAATTTCCATTATTCAAGGTAATTGTTGGCAGACCCAGAGAGTGGAGGTCACAACAGTTGAATCTAAGTTACCAGGCCCTTGCATGTGTAAAATGCACTTGCCCTTTATGTAAAAACAACACATGATGTTGGATTCCTCCCGTGCTCAATGATGTTGGGAGCCTCAATTCCCTAACAGGAGCTGAACAAAGAAAATTGCCTTTTGAAGAAGCCCTTTAAGTCTGGGACAAGAAAAAATAATGCAGCTTATCTCCATTAATTTTATTTTTGCCTGAAATCAGTAATGTGCAATGCTTTCTTTCTGTCATACAATTGGAGTCGGTATTTGTTTGGTAACAGAAAACATCCCAAATGACAGAACTGTACCAGTAGCAGATGATGAATAAGACTGAGAGCTGCAGAAAGTAACTGCTGGGGCTCCCTCCTTCTAACCTAAGAAGAAACATATGACATTACTTCTGGATGTCCAAGAAAACTGCTGATGTGCAGCAAAACGGTTAATAAAATGACTTTTCCCTCTATTATTTAGGCCTGCGTGAGGCAGACCTGCTTGTCAAAGGATGTTGCTTGTGAGCTGGTGTTACTGATACAAATGATGGAGCAACTCGTTTTTTGCTGATAGCTTTTTTGCATGTTACTGTAGTAGAAAAAACCCTGCAGCTCCTTAATGCATAATGATGCATGGGAATGAGTGTCTCTGAACAGGGAGAAATATAGCATCACTTGTAACTGTGCAGCCAAAAAAGGCATCTGTGCCTTCCCTTTATGTCCAAAAAGGAAAAACGCGGTCTCGTATATCAAACAAAGTCAAGGATACTCCTTGACATGGATTAGTTTATACTGAAGAAATGCAGCAGCATGCATCGGGGAACATTAGTGAAACCTGACCTCATCCGTCACTGGCTTTCAGGGAAGTGTAGCCATGTCCATTAATTTCATGAAAATCCAGACCTGAACATCAGTTTATGTCGGGTAATCCTTGCATCGCATCATACTACGTTGGGGAGAACCTCAGTGTGATAAGTTAGTGCACTTTACTCCGGCTAAAATGAAAACAACCATCACTTACCACTCAGGTAATCCTGTGACACAAACTGAAGTTGATGGAAAACCACCCAAACCTCAAAAGCCCAAAATAGCCGTCAGTGAGGATATATTGATGACTTGCAGCATTAGATCTCACCAGCGCTTCTCATCAGGGAGTATCACACAGGCTGGGTGTGTTTGTGATGGTGCCAGTGCAGTGACATGGAATGATGATGACCTTTCCCTCCTTCAACACCGCTCCTGGCTCAGACCCGTCGCTATCCGTATGAGATCGGGACTCTGCTGCGGTCAGACAGGCATGCCTGGTGCCGGTTTAAATCCTCAGAGTCCTGGCAGGGGTGGCACAGGGCCCGTGGGGCTGCAGCCTGCTGGGGCTGCAGCTGGAGGCTCTGTAGGACAGCTCAGAGTCTCTGAAATGATACTGCATTTCGTCAAAGTCCCACCACTGATGTCTTGCCTGATTTCAGAGAACTTTGACCTGGGCATCAGCCCTTTTCTGAGCAAAAGGTTAACAGATTAACAATGGAAACTGGTTGTCTTGGGCAGAAAAATTAGTGATGCTGTATATAAAATGTTTCATATAAAGCCATGTGTCGGTCTCGGAAAAGTACAGGGTCGCACATCAAGGAAAGACTTGGGAAGTTTGATTCCACAGTTTCTCAGATGGATTATATTTTTGGATCATGGCGCTCACTTTCCAACTCCCAACATGCAGCTGTTCCACGAAAATCCATCCTCACCAGGGCAGGCAGGGAGGCGGAGGGCCAGGATGACAGTCTGCCTTGGGTTCCTGTTGGGAGAGGAGTTTGGGTTTTCATAGTATGGTACATCCTGCTGCGCAAATCATGTGCCTCAAGTTCTGCCTCTGGGGCTCCTGAAACCTCTTTGTGTCTCTGAGTCAAGTAACTCAGCTTCAATCATCAAGGTACCTCAGAGAAAATTATAATAGGGCATCATTTTATAATTAAGAATGGAAATTCAGGCTCCCAAATGGTCATGAAATTAATCCCTTTTCATGTAGCGTTTTCAGAATGAGAAACCTAGTCTAATGCATCTCTCGACAGTAGCAACAAAATCATCATCCATCACTGTGCACCAGGGAAGTCCCTTCATTTGCTTCATTTTCAGTCTGGGAATACCATCTTCCCACAAATGAATGAACGCCAGAAAAACAGCCCTTCAGATAAATTCCCTCCTGGGGATATGTATCTTTAGATACTGCATTGCATCCATATATTAGTATTATATGCATTATCTTTCCCTTAAGAAGAATAAAGTCTCCATACAGCAGAAACCACCCTGTGTATATTCATTTTACGATCAGAATAAACCTGCTATGTTACCTTCCATGTGGGAATTCCGCTTGGAGACCAGGAAACCACTGGAGGACAGGAAAATCTCCTTTATTGCTCTGCAAAGTAACTGTAACGGAATCGGCAGCTGACAGGCCCACGCAGACGGAACGCTGCCCTGCGCAAACACCAGACGTACCATCCGCCTGAAACAGCCTCGGTGGTGTTGTCTCCATGTGCTGAGTAGAGCGAGGCAGGGACAAACAACACCGAGGGTGGGAACCCTTCTAGAGAAAGAAAACTGAGTACCCTCCAGCTGAGAGATCCTTTGCTTTCACTCAGCAAAGGCATTTTGCCTCATGTTTGTGTTTGTGGAGGAAAAAGACCCACCCTAGTACTTATCTAATGTTTGCTTTTGTAATCGAAGAAGAGTATCAGTGAAGTCTTGGAAAATAAAACATATACTGTTCCCCCAAAACATCGTAATTAACAGATTACTGTAACTGGGTGTCAGGTAGTCTTGGAAATTTTTTTAAGGCAAAAAAGGTGGATGAGGCTCAAGACAATTATGTCTTATTAGACTGCAAATGTCACCTAATACAATGCTGTCCATGAAAGGAACTTGGGCTTTGGGGCATGGCATCATTTCAGCAAAAATGCACCAGCCTGGATCACTTAATTTAGAGGAATTCAGGTGCAAACATTAAATCAGAACAAACAAAATACCGCGGCCTGTCCTCAGCGTGTGCCAAGAGCATCATCAAACACCTTGTGTCATGGCAATGATCTTTGGTCTTTCTGGCCTGAACATCTGTAATTAAATGGTAGCACCATTGGTTACCTAATATCAGGGAACTCCGTCTTCAGGTTTCTCATTCTGTGTGTGAGAAATGGACATTAAGCATCCCTGGATCTCCGGAAAACACTAAATCTTAGTTCAATCTACATAAGGAAAATGTAACTCCATGCTTCACCGGGTGTTGGAGAAACTCATGCATCACCGTAGATGGGGAGAGGTCAGCAGTTGCCTTCTACACTCTTTATTCTGGGGAAACATTTCTCCAGGCATCACTTTTCATTAAAGATACTTGGCCACATGCATCATTCGGCGAAGTGCAGGGTATAATAAATCACGTTACCAGAGGGAGATGCCAGCACACATTATGCTAAAGAAATGCTGCCCCGTGATTTTGTTTTATATTGAGGAAAGGTAAATCTTTCACAACATTTAACATCTTGGGAACGCAGCCTGGCAGTGAGCAACCTGGACTGGGGGAAATAGGAGCATTTCAGATCCTTAGCTAGAAGAGCACAGGAATATTTCTATATTTCTTGGTTATTTTTTTGGTTACAAATGTTAATTAAATGACCTATGACCACATGGTCTTCCGTGAGACAGGCTGCATGTGATTGAGGTCTTCAGCTCTGGTTTGCAGAATGAGGGCACTGCTAAAAAGCTGACGCTGCCCTGGAGCATAAGGTTTGGGCTACATGACCTCTGAAGTTTTATTTTTATTTATTTCTAAAGCAAACATCACATAGTCTTCAAAAAGTTTGAATTCTTCTTGCAATATAGGGACTCACGATCTGGGGTGACAATGACAATCTTCCCATCAGCGTGGTGACGTTTGGCTGTTGGGGTCAACCCATCCGCTATGACCACCCATAGCTCCTTTCAGAGAGCGTGCGACAATTCACCCTTCAAGGGGGTAAATTACATTCATTATTTCAAAATGAAATTGAATGTTTTCTTATTGTCAAGATTATATGTGATGCCGGAATTCTGACTTTCTAAGATTTTTAAATTATTATTATTTTGTATCTACCTTCTTTTTATTCCATTCTTCTGACTCATAATTGAAGGGCACGTTATTACCTATAGATTCTGTTCCTAGGTAAATGACTTCCAACTGATTGAAGTGATGACTGCAAATGATCCTTGGAAAGAGTCCCAGGGTTTCCAAGAAATCTGAGGATTTGTCCATCTCCAGCAGATTTGCGAGAAAACATGAAGATCAGATCACAAGATGAATAGTCTCTATGAAGTTCTGGTTCTTACTGAAGCCAGCAAAGTAATTCCGGGTTTATATTAAGGTAATAATAATAATAAAATCCTGTCACTTGGTATCTCTGTTCTGAAAAGTCGCATGTGAGACATTTGGTTTGAATCTTCACAGATTCCCCCCACTCCCAATCAGAGAATAAAGATCTCCCACAAACTTTCAGAGCTGCTTGGAGATAAGCTCAGATGTGATACAGTCGCCTGTGGAACAGCTGGAACAGATGCGATGACAAGGTGCTTTCACACATCAGCTGCCAGTTTGTGACAAATGCCAGAGGAAATTCCTCTGGTTTTATACAGGTCGTAGCTCGGTGTCGACTTTCCAGCAACATTTCAACCCAAAGCTCAGTTGTTGCCCACAAACAAGGAAGAGGTCACAGAAAACGTAGCACCTTATGGGCGGTAATGGATGGTTGGGCCAACACCCAGGACTTTCCCTAAGAGGGACAGAGCACAAGTATTTCCCGGCTTTATTCCTTTGCTCACTCCTTCTCCTCTGCATAACTTTGCCCTCGCTATGAAGCTGCTGAGAAGGAGTATTCAGTGAAGAACTGTTTGTTTCCCCTATGGTACCCTTCAGCCCTCGACTGTTATTCAGAAATACCTGATGGCCCACATTCATGGCCATGTGGGAGATGGGCATAGATGTCTGCTAATGAGTTTATGATTTCAGATTTAGTTTCCATCTCTTACCTCTCTATCTGCTGTTCATAATAATGAGCTCTGGGACATGAATCACTGGGAGGAGGGGGAGCCCTTAACATTTTTTTCCTCATTCCCACTAACAGCGGTAGTACTGGGACATAATTGTTCATTTAATCTCAGAGGTGCTTCTGCGACATCCTTTCAAACCAGCAGAGAGCAGGTTTTCGAAGATGGGAGGAAGTCTCTGTTTGTTTCCCTCTCTGAGAGAGGCAAAATGGTCTGAAGTCAAAAAGTTTATACACCACCTCTTTTGGGGACACATAAAGTAAATCTGAGACCTCTTTGAAGTTATACAAGCATCTTTCAAAGGGAGAGGTCAAAATCAGCAGAGAGCACGAACACACCACCAAAGTATAAATCAGACACAACTTTTGCTAAGGCTATGCAGGGGGAAACACAGAGCTTTTAAAAATGGCCTTAATTACTTCTTGCTTCAGCTCAGATCACTTGTATCCCTGGAGGGGAGAATCCTGATGTAAAGAGGAGGGCTTGTTGTGTTTGTAAAGATTGCCATTGTTTGGAGCGATTCAAAAGATGAAAAGGAGCCCAGCGTGAGAAAAACAAGGGCGATCACGCAGTCCAACACCGCTGAAAAGGCTTAGGGAGGTGAAGATGTGATCTCTGGGCATCATGCAATTTCTGAAATAACATCTGTTCCAATTAACCTCTTGTCCCCGAGAGCCTGAGCTCTCCGTGAGGTTGAAACACAAGGTAGTTATCGAAGTGTCCCCCAGCTCACAGCCTGTGAGGTGCACAGCAGCAGCGGCCAGCTTGCCGGGCCCCAGCAAGGTGAGATGCAAGGTTTGCTGTCCGTGAAGAAAGACGACAAGGGAAATAACAGCAATCCTCGAATCGACAAGCTCTTCTGAAACACAAATAATCCGAAACACTGCCTTCTCAACAGGGTCAGTATATGCCAGGAGAGAAAGGAAAAATGCAATGGCTAAAATTATTTTTTGTGTTCCGAACAGTTTTTGAAATACCAGTTTCAAGAGTAAAGAAATCCAAGGAGGAAGAAATGGCAAGTGAGAGGTAACTCTAGATTTTTGAGTATTTAAGACAGAAAAGGCATTTAAAGGTCACCAGCAAACAGGGCAGACTGCAAGAATCTGAGAATTAAAAGAGAAAAAACCCTACGTGCCTAGAGATTAACGTAACAGGTCATGATCAGATGGGCTTGATGATCTTAAAGGTCTCTGGCAACCAAAATAATTCTGTGTTTCTGTGGTTATGTGCTCAGCATCCAGGATAACTGATTTATCCATCAGACAGCTTCGTACAAGAACATGGTGAAGGGACACCGAACACCACAGCATGTATTGTGTCTTGTGAGTAGAAATTCTTGAAATTTCCATATGCTGCTCATGAGTCACAACGAATCGTTCTTGGTGGACTAATTTACAGATCTTTCTGAAATTTGCTACGTCCACTTGCAAAGATCTGGTATTGATTATGGGACTCCTTTCTCAGGCTGAGAATTTGAACGGACTGTGTTAAATTGCTATTGTTGCTACTGCGGTCACTTTTACAAGTGCTAGCGAGCCATCGGCTAACGATAGGCAACAGTGTCTGCACCACACGGAGGTTTCTGGGAACTGATGAGCTTCCTCAGGAAGCAGCATTTGGAGCCTCACAGAATCCACGTGGAAAGAGGTTTCTGTGCGATGCGAATTCTCGGTGACGGTGCTGTATTTTACAAACAGTGCGAGAATCTTCATTGGACAGGGCTGCACACCTAGGACTTCTTCCCAGCTGAGAACTCGAACCTCCAGATTGTGGAGTATTTCCAATGGCTCCAGTTCCAGAACACAGGCTGTTTATTTATGCTGTTCGGACTCGAAGGACTTCAACTGAAAGCCAGAGGGTCACCTTCACAAATGCGTTATACCGAGCGGTGATGAGACCATTTGCTCAGGAGGCAAAAGCGGGAATGGAAAGTAAGCGTTCTTTGACCCATGGTGTCCCAGTGCCTGGCTTAATCCACTATCTTCTAAACTACTTGGGTGAAAAGGACCTTCCTCAGCTCTGGCTCTTTGTTCATCATCTCTAAGACCAGATCTGAGAATTCCCATCAATCTTGGTCCGCAAGCATTACCATTACCTTGTGACTGCTGTGGCTTGGCTGTGAGTTAGGTGAGTTAGCACTGAACATTCCCACCCCCCTTCTTCGGGATTTCTGGGTGTGTGAGTAACTCAGGTCTGTACGTCCTGTCACATCTTAAAAAGGCAGTTAGATGCCTATGACCCTTAGTCTGCTCTTCAAACACAACCACAGAGCGTGCAGCATGAGGAAAGTGTCATGATCCCTGCAAAATAAGTTCTCAGACAGATGTCTGATGCATCCACCCAAGGTCAGAAAGTGCGAATGAAATCACAGCATCTTTTGCTAGGTGGAGAAAAGTCAATCTGGAGTCTGAGCAGCGTACGACACAACTCTATTAGAATTGCCCAGTGTGAAAACATGAGGGTGATTCAATGCTGTAAGCAGGAATCAGCCCTTGAAAGAAAAAACAAAAAACAGGCAAAAGCCACAGAAGGGGATAAAGTTTCCAAATGCACTTGAAGAAAGATACAGTTTTAAGTCTGTCTGATTTCTGCATTTGAGTCACATACCAGGATCTGGATGCCCTTGAGCTACGACACTGATGATTATTCTTCCTGCTGCTATCAGCACATCCAAGGTCATTTGCTCTGCTTCATCTCGGCTGGGTCAGGAAGGTGCTTTGCTGACTCACCATGCTTCAGAAAAAGATGAGGGGGGTGGAGAATTAGGGGCAGGTGAAGTCATAGCATCCGTTACGGCAGCTAAAACAAGGCCCTTTGGTGAATGGTTGTTGTGTCTTCACGTCACTACCTAGAGCTCTGTCAGGTGCCCTGGTGGACTTCTTGCCCAGGACAGAGAAGGGGGGGGTGTGCACAACCCTACTGTGCCACTGCCTCAGGAGAGTGCTCAGGGCCACGATGGACAGCTTAATGTGCTGCTGGGACCATCCGTGTGGGATGGGTCTGTCTTCAGGGCTACAGCCTTGAGTGCACACTGGGGACAGATCCCACTGCTGACTGTACTGGCTGTCCAGCATGCTGGGAAGAGGATGGCCGTCATAGTGCCTCTGGGATGTGATGGACAGCTTTGCATCTGGGTTAGCCCAGAGGGGCTGTGAGGGGGATCTACAGCCCTGTTTCACGGTGGTCTGAGGCAACACCGTGCTGTGGTGGGGAGACCTTTTCTCGCTTCCTTCCTTGCTTGTACTGTCTTGCTCTACATACCATAAACAGAAGATCTTGGATCTCCCAGGGAATCTGACAAAGAAGAGATGGACCAGAAGGCAAGAGGAGCATGACTGTAAATGGCCCTCAAGCCTCAAGTTTAGAGTATTCACCCCTGGCTGAGAGCATATGTACACAGAAAACAGACACATGGTTAAAACTTGGACTAGTCGGGTGGTTTGGGAAGATTTTTGACCAGACATTCTGTTTCCAGGTAATTATGTTTCGTAGTGTGCATTCCCCCCCGGCTGTGAAGGGAACAGCTGGACTCTTTGGGTTCATTCCCTTCCTGGCAGAGCTCTGGTTGGAGGGTCTTGCTCTAAAGGTTGTGGTCACTTCCCACCTCAAGCTTAACAGTGTTAGTACCTCAAGAAAATCGAACAACTACCTAAAAGTGAAGAAAATGGACATGAATAAAAATGCAGGGCTCTCCTGTAGTGATTCCATTTGACCTATCCCCAGCTTTCTCCTCTGGCCCTTTCAGTGGCCCCAGGACTGCAGCTCTGGCTGCCCTGGGCCTTTGAACCAGGGATGTTTTGTGAGTGACCTGATGCTGTAGGCACATTCTGGTAGCATCCGTAGGCAGGGCAATGCTCCTGGGGCTCAGGGTTTTGCCTACTACATTGTTTCTAAACCAGAGGTGACATAAGAGCTTCCAAGCTCCTGAATCCGGCTATAACTTGGACAGTGGGAAGAGACAAAATAAACCCCAAAGGATCAGATTTAGCTCTGCATGCCACGTCAGACCTGTTAGAGAAAAAAAGTGACTGAAGCAGAGACAGGGTGACCTACAGCCTCATACTAATCCCTGATACAAGCAGTTTGCATAACTTCTTGTATCTAGCACAGATCTATCCAAAGAATTGAACAAAAAAGGAATTAGGCCAACGCTGAGGACTTGAGAAAAACCCCACCTACAGCATTGTCAGGGATTGGCCATCCAGTATAAATTAGAGAAAGAACAGACAACTTGAAATCTTATAGCCTAAATCCTATTAAGATATATCAGTTCGCTTCTCCAGCCTAGCTTGAGAAGATGAGAAAGGAAGACTGTAGATAGCAAAATACGTCTTTAAGTGTTTTGTACTTCCCTTTGTCGATGTCATTTTAAGAGCTGCAGAGAGAAGGACCCAGGAAGAGCCTAGGGGGACAATCTTGACAGAGCTCCAGCTAGTAATTCTTTTAGGCTTTATACTCCCGTCCTGCTCTCCAGTGTTTGTCATATCTGCACGTAGGCTGGGGAATTATTCCTCTCTTTTCACATTTTCTTTTCTCCATTTAGATATATTGATTTTCTCCTCTGCTCTTCTCCGTGATTGAAATTACCCTGGCTCTGTTATCCCAAAATCGCAGCACCTTTGACTTCTGCACTTGCCAGACGAGGCTTTACGAGCCCATGCTGTTGAATCCTGCCGGAGGCTACAGAAACCCTGGACTCCCAGTCGCTAGCTTTATGTAGCCAGCGAGGTCAAGGAGGAGGGGAGAAAATATTGCAAGCCCTAGCGTGTGGGGGCTGCAATTAGGGTTTAGCTGTAGGAGGTGCAGAGACCAACCTGCAAGGAGCTGATGGCTCCTTTCGGGGGGGCTCACCACCACATCAACTGCTCCACAACAGATCCTCAATAATGCTGCGGCGGCTGCTGAGCTGCAACCGCTGCTGGTGACACCACTCATCATTATCTCCCTCTTACCATCTGCTGGCTTTATGGATAGCTTGCCTTTTGCTTTCCACTTCAGTTAGGAGTTTGGGGGCCCCCATTCTTCTTTTGGAGCCACTCTCTCTAGCAGCAGCGGAGACAACAAATATCAATAGCACTTTCGTGGAAGGGCACTCCTCTGTCTTCCACGGGATCTTTGCCAGAGGACAAACATCTCCACTTGACTGTTCATCCTCAGATGTGAAAGTTAGGAAGAGCCTTGTGCAAAGCATGACACTGATGCAAGGCTCCGGAGTGGCTGGTCCAGGACAGACTGCCCTGCCAGGATGGCTCCTTTTCCCTGGCAGCTGGAGAGCCGCGGGCAGCAGCAGTGCTGTGTCAGAGCACAGCGTTATATACAGCGGGCATAATGCAAAGTGAACGGGTGTTTCTCTGAGAGCGAACAAATGGATTGCAATCCCAGATCCAGAGAATTTGAAGCTGGGTAGCGTGCTGTGAAACTGTTAGTAAAGAAATATGTTTGCGGCAAATGGCATCATAGCTTTCTTTTAAAAAAAAAATATTTGGTAGATTTGGGGCTGAATCTGGTTTCAGATACAGAATAAATATTGCATCTCATCCTGTAAAAGCAGCTGCTGAGCCTGGCCATGTGTGTACACAGATGCTGATTTTACAACACATGCAGTGAGAGGCGCCTGAGAAACTGCCATCAGTGAAAAACTGCTAATGTCCTCCTGACACCACGGAGTGTGAAGGGAGTTTACAGTGAATAGTTAAAGTAAAAATGTAAGTGAATGCAAGACTCTGAGTTAACAGCCACAGCACCTTCAGTCCTTTATTCCTCCCGAAGCAAGTAGGTAAGGCAGCAGCAATGCAATGTTTGCTGGAGAGCTCATTAGCACTAATGGTATTGTGATACCAAGCCGAGCTGGAGGGTGGACTTCAAGAAAGCCACCGGTGAAGGTGACTGGGAGGCAGTTTTATCACCTGGAAGTAGAATGAAACTTGAAAATGCACAACTGTTCTCAGACTAGAAACTCCCAGGTACTTCCTTTTGAAAAGACAGGGTGGTGGTTTCCAAAATAAAACGTGTTCCCTCAACCACTTTGTATGAGCCAGAGAGAGCCAGGCTCCTCAGAGACTCCTGACTGCAGTCTGGGTGACACCCGCCATTTCAGTGTCCCACCAGCTTCACCACGCGTGGACAAAAGGTGTTCTCAGCTGCCTCATCCTCCTGCTGTCAACCCGGCAGGAGACAGGCAGGATTTGAGCTGTCAGGTCCAGGATGAGGATGCAGGTGCACCCAGACACCATGGCATCCTTGGTGTGGGCATCCAAGCCCCCGGTGACGCAGGCTCCCAAGTATCTGGTCACCTAGAAAAAAACCTGGCAAGCACCCTCTCGCTGTCCTGCCTGCCCTTCAAACCTGTCAGAGGTTGGTTAAAATAATGCAGTTTTGTTTAGGTGAGCTAATTCCAATGAATAACAGGATTGAGGCGTGGTGCTCTGGTAGCTTTGAGGAGTTTGCAAGAAAAAGACTATTAATGGATTTTTGTTTGTTTGTTTGTTTAGATTTTATTTAGGATAAGAACATTCAGGGTAAAAACAGAATATTTCAGGCTAGATCCTGAAATACCGCTAAAAGTCCAGGTTCAAGAACCTATCGGAATTTTTAGTAGCAGGTTTTGGCTAAGAAGGGCAGCAGCAGGGATCAAAGGTGTGACTGGTTTTGGGGGGTGACTAGCCAGACTGAATTATTAAGGACTTTGAACTCTGGAGAAGAATGAGAATGACTTTGGAGTAAAGGTGATCTAATTGGAGAGCTTTAATTTTAAAGCCTTTGAACTGCAAGAACGGATTAAGGTCGTGTTTGAAAGATTAGATTCTGCTGCCTCGGTTTTGGCTTCGTTTCAAATGACAAACCCAGGTGCAGATACCTTTCAGCTCCGTGGTCCTCTGAGAAAGACAAGAGTGAGCTCAGCCTCGCGGTGACCAACCGTGGCACCCGCTGCCGAAGGGCTGGACCGGCCAGCTCACCTCTGACCTGGACTGACAGCTAGTCCCTGCCACCACTCACCCCTAACACGGGGATGACCCTGGGTTTTTTACCTCCTCAGGCACAACAAATACCACCAGCTACAGCATAAGCTGAAATCAGCTAAAACAGCTTTTTGTTGTTGTTGTTGTTTTATTTGGGGTTTTTTTTATAGAAGATGTTGATTTTGATTCCGTTAAGGGATGAGTTGGCCGTTTTTATCTCCTGCCTTTAACACTTCTGACTTGCTCTCCAGTGACAAGTTATCTTGAACAAAGTTTCTGGGGGTCACTTAGTCCTTCCTCGTGAAGGAAGTTTTAGATATGAGCTGCTGCTTTGGTTCAAATCTACTTTAATTTGCTTCAATTTGATTTTTTTACACCTTGGTTAACTGGTTTAATTGACTTTGCTCTAATGTATGATAACCCTTGGAGAGAAACGGTTTTCTCTCCACTATCAAGAAAAACCTGGGTCTCTTTAAACCCTCCGGAATATGTGAACTAATGCATTTGACAGCAGGTTTGGATTTTAGGTGCTGAGAATTTGTACGTATGCTGTATTGAAAGGGAAGCGACGCAAAAACGTGTTGTTGCTGGGAACACAGAAGGAGATCTTTCTTGCAGACTCCTGGAAGGGCTGTGGAAGAGAGCACCTATCTGAAAAAGACAGGAAAATCCCTTCCAAGGCCTTTTAAAATTCACAGTCACTTTAAGAATATGCGGCAACCCTTGAGCACACACTAACAAACTCCTATGTACATTCAAGGGTTAAAAGCATCTTTCCCCTTACTTCTGTGGTCGTGTGGCAGAACAGGCTAAGGAAGGAGCTGTGTGAGGGAGCAAAGCTTTTCTCTGCCACAGCAATGCTCCATGGGAGAGCTCTGCAGGCATCCCTTGCTGGACTGAAATGAAAGAGGCCCCCGGCTTGGGAGGAGGAGATGAGGAGGCAGTTTCCTTCTCAAGACCTAGCAATCTGTGGGGAAGTTTGCACTGGAGTTGAATCTCCTTTTTCAATGAGAAAAGGATGGCTTGGGGGCTGCTTTGCCAAGATGTGAGTGGAGTGTGGGAGAACTGCCCATTTTTTCTTTCTGGACTCTCCAGCTGAAATCCTCTATGCCCGCACTGGCCTGAATATGAGAGTCTCGAATCTAAGGCAAACATTTAAGTCCAAAAAACAGTAGAGAAATAGAACAAGATTATTTGGGAAAGAAAAGGAAATTGCCAAGCACCCAACACTTGTGCTCCTTCGATCCCTAGCACAGCCCTGCAGCTCATCCGGGCTCAGCAGCACTTGTGCTCCACTGATCCACAAAATAACTCTGCATCCCTCCCACAGCCTCCTCCTTCACACTTCGCTTGCTGGAGACGCTGATGCCACACAGCAGGCATCAGCAAGGGTACCTGCGTGCCCAGCTCTGGATTTAGGAGGTGGTAATAAGGATATACAAGTCCCCGAGCATCCTTGAGCAAGCAAAGATTCAGCTGAAAGCCCAGCAAATTGTGGTGCTCTCTGGTCACCCCTGAGGATACAGCCGAGGCTCCTGAGTGCAGCCACGCGCAGGCAGATCCCTCAGCAGCCTGCTGAGCTAGCGGGGTCTGGGCTGTGTCTGAACAATGCGCTCACTCACTTGGCATCCCAATGAGAAACGCCCCTTCCCTGGCCTTGTCGGAGAAGGGCAGAGTAAGCTTTGCCCTATCAGCCTCGAGCTGCTCGCAGTTTGGGTTCCTTCTGCTGCAGGTCCTGGAGCTCCCGTTCTAGCAGGTATTTTTTGTGGGGCCAAACGTTGAGCTCAGGGAATTCTGTACGAACTCGTAATTCATGAATATACAGTAGGGTTTCTTACATCATAGTTTCTAAAAACAGATCCTGCATGCTATTCAGAGCTGTCAATATTTCAACGGGCTCTGTCCAACTGATTAGTCTCGTGGGCTCCTTCTTTTTTCCGGTACGTAACGTGCAGCTCCTTTTAGCTTTAGAAACAACAGTAACATTCCTAACGCATCGTCTCTCAGGACACACGAGAGAATGCAAGAACATTCAGCCAGTTCAATAAAAATCAACCGACGAAACACTATTGAAACAGATACTGAACCTCGTTTCTAAATAGTCCATGGGGTTCTGTCTTAAAAGAAATCATAATAAAGCAGATATGCTGGACTTGAGCCAGGTGAATTGGCTTTTACCTCAAAATAACAAGTAGTTTGACTTGTGTCTTCTGAATACAGTTGGAAAACCAAACAATATTCCATGATCAATGTCATCTACATTAGTGAATTTTTGCATCTAAACGTGCTGAGTGCACATCTTTGTTAGTGTGAATATATTTATTGGTGGCGTTAGGAAGTGTCTCCAGGTAAGAGCCTCTACAGAGCTAATAAAGAGAGAAACCCTGTGCACAAATGTGAGAGTGACTGATACTTTGCCTATATCTAACTCTTCATGTTAGCCTGGTGAGATTTCTAAATTCTAGAAAGTACTATTAGCTGTAGGACATAGCCAAATCCTGACATACGAAAGCCAGACATAATTACCAGAGTGACAACACCATTTTTCCAGTACAGAGGATATGGAAAGGAAGAGCATGCACTGTGTAATGTGGTTTTCTGTTGTCCTTCATGACCTGTGTCCTCAAGTAATTTCGGAAACAAAGTGAGGTGAATATACTCCTTTCCCCCCCAAATAAACAGTATTGAAAAGAATTAGTATAAAAGCAGGATAGGTGTACACTAACAGGCTGAGTTTTAAGGCAGAGTACAACTTAAATGCATGGAGCATCCCTGCTAAGAGAGCACCAGCAGCAGCTTGAACCCAGCAGCTTTGCTCAGTCTGGGCCGAGGAGGCTGAAGCCTGTCTGCCAGCACCAGCTACTTCCAGCCTTGATAAATCTTGTCCATTTTCTGCAGTCTAAGAGAAAAGCGATTTCATCAGTAGCGGTTCAAAAACCTCATGTTCCTGGCACTGCTAGTCTACCTTTTTTCCTAGTTTTACTGTAATTGGAGAGAAGACAAAGCAGACTTCTTCCCAGGACTGCTGCAGGATCAGAGAGCCCAGTGGGGACACCTGTAGGGTGTGCTGGCAGGTGACACATGCTCCATAGGCTCCTGAACCAGCTCGGAATTTTTTCTCAGCTTTTACATACCATTATGAGTCTAAGAAACATTTAAATTAACATCACACAAAGAATGAGGGACAGAAGCCTCTGGCATCACAGTTTAAGACAGCCTTGTGCTTCCAGGTGAGGGTGAGGATACAGTCAGCCAGTCAAAGGCTCCCTGCAGAATCTCTGAAGACACAGTCCACACAGACACTTCCCTGGAAGCAGCCGGGCTTTTCCCTGTTGGAAACAGGATGCTGTGCTAGATGGACCATGTGTCTCATCCACCACAGCAGTTTCTGTGCTCTTGCCTGCTCCAGGGATGCTTCAGTAAACTGTGTCAGCAATCTGGGGCCAAACGTGACAATGAATCCTAAAGAGCAATATTCTGCACGGGTGTGCTACAGAACTTGCCTGTGGCCAGCAACGCTGACCGTGCTTCCTAACACAGAGAAGATGAATACATAACGAGGCTGATGGGGCTTGCAGAAGAGACATCCTGATCAGAAGCAGCATGTGTGACATCTAAAGGGAAGAAAAAAAAGGAGAGTAAGTCTGAGTAGAAGTGAATTACTAATAGCAGAAGTTAAAATCTCTCGTGTTAAAAAGGTGTTTGAATATCTGAGTGCTTCACGCAGTTCAGTTCTCTTTGATCTGCTTCTTTAGTTGGACTGGAGTACGTTTTAGATAGGTTATGTTGCCCCTGCTAGTAGGGGATGGTGAAGTCCTATATTCAAATCAACTTTTAGGTGATTTTTGAACTCGTTTCTGGCTCCACGTACAGATTTCGCTTTCACAGGTGTTAATCCCAGGGCAGCATTCATAGCAATGAACAGCATTTAACCGCCGCAGACAGCCTAGCCTGGTGCTACGTCTGCAAACTGGCCTTTCCCATACTTGACAAAATGGAATCTTTCTTTGGGAAAATGAACCCAAACCATACCCTTCACCTCTAAGTCTCAGCTTGTATTTGAAGCCTGCCCTGTCACTTTGGAGACAGAGCGTGCTGCAGCACCGGGAATCTCTGCTGTTACACCTCCAGCACTGTTCTGCAGCAGGAGTAATCACCCAGGTTCCCCGCACAGCAGCCCACGTGCTGTTGAAGCTCACCAGTTTTTGCAAGTGTCACGCTGCCTGGGGTTATAGCTCCTGGAGCCACGTGGCTGTGCTTTACCTGCCAGTTAGTCCTTACGGAAAATACTCTCTCTCTCCCAGTCAAGCAGCAAAGTTTCAAATTAGCATAAATGTGTTTGGAAATCAGCAGGACCCAATAAACACACTAGGCATGAAGCGCAGAGCTCCTGGAGTCTGGAACACTCTCATGCTGATACATAACAGATACTGGGTGGGTTTTGTGTTCTGGACTGCCAGTACTACACATCCGAGATCACGGGTGGTTTGTTTCCTTTCCCCTTTTTTTCCCCTGGCATCCCAGAATGTGATTCATACACGATTTTGGTGTCACTGTGTACCCCGCCCTGGGTTTTGCACCCTGATCGAATGGTGACTGGGTTGCCCCAAACATCTTCTCAGATGCGATTACTGTGTGAGTCTCTAAGCTGTCATCTCTCAATAGCGGGGCTCAGCAGGAGATAGTTCTGGAAAATTCAGCGTGCCCATAGCTGTCTGTGGTGGTGCTGCCACCATCCAGTGGCAGCAGCTTCTTTGCAGAATAACCTGCTTGGCAGAATTAGCATGTTCAAAATCTCACTCAGTAACAGACTGCCGCAGCAAACCCACCCCTCGACTGTGTCAGTTGTTAGTGAATCCAGTCACAGAACCACACAGTGGTGATGGATGTACAGTATCTCAAATAGGACTAAGGGGGGAGGGGAAGCTTTTTCCACCACTCCCTTTACCATTTCCATGATCTTTTGATATCCCATCTCAGTCATCTGAGATTCTCTCCTCACGCGTGATGAGGTGGCATCATGCCCAGAAAGGCAATAGCTCCTGTTTAGTCCTTTCCTTACATGTTTTGGAATGAGGCCACGAATGAAGCTTGCTAATTTGCATTTTGATATTTTTCCTTTCCCCATCCCTTCCCCCATATCTTTTCTACTTTGCCTCAGTCCGAGAATTTCAAGATAGCTTTTCAGGGGGGATTGTTTTCCATGCTTTCATCTTTACCTCCCTCAGCTGCACTATTGAAAATGCCTTTGTTTTTCTTTAATGGATTTTCCTGTAGTGGTGAATAATTGTTTGGTTCACTGCTTCGTTTTTCATGCTTCATTTGCCTCATGTTCAAACTTTTGCTCTCCCTTGAGCGATTCACTTTTGTTGCTTCTGCTTTGCTCTGCAGCCTGTGGCTACGATGAGTGCTCAGCCTGGAGTTCAGGCTGGGGCTTCTCAAGGCAGCAGCTGTGCCTCGCTTTACTTCTGGTTTGCTGGTTTCTGCAGCACGAAAGCATCATTTTCCCGGTGGTGTTTTGTACATCTAGCTGGTGAGAAGGAACGTGGAGCAGGTGGATTAGCCTGCAACAGCTCAGGGGACTGGCAGCTGGTGGCAGTAGAACAGGCAGAAATTTCATATCTTTCTGATAAAAGCCAGAGTAAGAACTCAGGAGACAGGTAAGGCCTATCTGTGATTGGATCTCCCAGGAGCTCGTCTTTAGAACCTATTTATTTCATGCGTTACTCAATACTTGCAAGTCCTTTCTAACACAAATGACCTTAAGTAATAAGTCACTGTAAGCATGACCATGCATGCGACCATTTCTACTATAAAATACACTAGAACAGGAAAACACTGAAAGCGTGCAGTGACGGGGATCCTGACTTTCTAGATGAACGGAATGGCTGCATCTAGATGGAGGGGTGGGAGACCATGGTCATTATGGCCTCTTCAAAGTGACCACATCATGGTCCTGGATGGGGTTTGAATCTCCAGTGCCTTCCAGACCACGTGCTGGACACTCCTTCACATGAGAAACATAGGAAAGGGGAAGGACCACGTCTGCACTTTGGTCTGATTCAGAGGTAGGGCTGGACCCCTGACATCCACAGTCCGCTGGGCCCTGGAAGTGCGTCATTTCCCTAAGGGTAAGCAGACTTGACCAAACACGGTATCTAACGCCTTCTCTGAAATGCAGGATATTTCCATGAGGTCACTGGCTACTTCAAGAATTTAGTCAGGTCCTACAAAAACAGTTATAGAATAATCACATTTCACCACCCGCTTTTGCCCTTCTCTCCACAGCATTTCTTGCAGCAGATGCCAGCCCCAGGGAGGGTGCGTGGATGGCACATAATGTGTTTGTTTCTTTTCCAGATACCATAGCCTAAATCACGCAATTTAGTCACTCTGAAGGGAAACGAAATGAGAACAGTAAGATTCCCGACAGATTTAGGCAAAAAGATCTGGTGACCTGATTATACTAAAGCACACCACGTGCCTACTGTTTCCCCCTGCATCGTCAGCATCAGCGTGACCACACCAGTGATCGCATCCTTGTACCTGTTCGTCGTGCAGCACAGAGATCCATAGTTTCATCCTGTGAGAAACACCTTTACATGCACATTTGGATTCAATGGTAGCACGTATATACACGACTGAAAACAAACAGCTTTCTGATAAACTGACCAGCTGTGATTTAGACTTCCTTGGGGTAAGTTCTACCTTTCAGCGTGATGCTTTGGTTGGTTTTATTTCAGATAAAATATCAAAACAACTCCCTATGGTAACGTTGCCACCAGCAAAACACGGTGTTTCAAATCTTCCTGAAACAAGAGAAGACAGCCCAGAGCTGGCCACAGCCTGGCTGAGCTGGCAGAGAAGCGCAGCTGTGGTGGGATCGCTGGGTATGTCACAGGACTGCGGTCTGCAGGGATTTGGGGCTGCTAGGAGGTGGGTGGAAAGAAGAAAGACTGGCTGCCTCTTCAGCCCCCTTGTGAAACACACGGGTGGCTAGAGAGTGGTATGTTCGCTGTGTTTCCCTCTCCTGTCCCCAGACAAGGTTTATATTAAACTGAACAGGTCCCAGAGCCTTTTTCTGTCCCTGAAAGCAAGTGCACAGGTCACATCTCCATAGTTCACCCTCCTTTTTGCACCCCAAAACTAAACCAAGGTGCCCTGGTCTGAGCTAGAACAGAACTAATTCCGTTCAGCGATTTTAATTCAGCTCGGTCTCTTCTCAGTGACGACACTTTTGAAGTTAACGGCTTATCTTTGCTTTTGGAAGTGATAACGCTTGATGTTTACAGTTACCACAGTCTTCCGGGTAATAATGATTCCTCCTGGTTTATTAGCAAAATTTTTTGTACTTTTCCATTAAAAACTCAGTCAAGATTCTGTAACCTCTTATCAAAGAGAAAGAGGACTCTTGACGAAAAAGCCTCTTTTCTTCCATACAGAATAAGAGAGAAGGAGGCTGAGGGAAAAGATAAGGAATACGTCAAGAATAAACAAATAACTTTTTTAGAAATCAGGTAATTTCATTATATGTGTATTATTCTAGAGAACTCCTAGGTAATATTAAGCTGGAAAAAGAAAAGGATGTGGTGCTCTCCACACTCGCCCAATAACAAAGCAATCCCGTGTTCCCAAGGGAAGCACAGACATATTGCCTCCGATCTTCTCACTTTTAGCAAACCGATGGATTTCATTTCAAGCCAGACTGTTCATGGGTTTAGTTAAACCAGAGCTGAGGTTTGAATAAGCACTTTTTGTTCAGTTTATCATGAGATTTTGTAGACATAGCCTATGTTTATATACAAGACGTTCAAGATAAAATGAAAAAATAAAAGCTACTATGAACATAAAACAAATATCCAAACAAGATGGAAATATTGCTTGAAGTTAAGAGCTAGGCAGATGATCGACCTCCAATGACGTACCAATTTAGAGCCCATTCTGCAGCAGCCCATCCCAACAGCTGCCACAGCTCTGCCAATACACGCTTTGGCTGTAACTCAGCTCAGTTTGAGCCTGAACTGAAACCAGGCTGGCAGAAAGAAGCACCCATGTATAAGATCACCCATCTTCAGGGCTGCAGCTCTTTGACATCTGCATTATTTCCCCCAGGGACACAACGCATAGAAGTTAAACCCAATGAAAGATTTCCTATCCAACTTTCTTTTCCTAGTTTTTGTTGTTATTGTTGTTGGGTTTTTTTCCATTTCTTGCTGTTGAAAATGGTAGGTGAAATATAGGACAGAAGCAAGAAGAGAGAAGGAAGCCACTCTCATTTCCCAGAGTGAAGCAGCTGCAAGTCTTCTTGACCTTCATGCGGACTGTAGAAAAGAAAGACAAGATTGCACACCACCCCCCACGCCCTTTCAATATTGTTGAGGTGACGGTCCAATTAGCGCTCTGTGCTGGGCAGGATTCTACTTAGTCACACACATCTTCATCTCTGCGAAAGAACAGCGACTAATTCAGACTTCCTCAGACTGCACACCCAGCTCCTATTAACAGTAATTAGAGTGAAGCATGTTGAGGGAAACCAGACGTAAACGGTGAAGACATGGCAAGTCTGCTTGAAGTATCTACCTGCAAATTGTCTTCAAAAGGGTTGGGAACTTGCCTTTGAGGGGGAAAAATATGACAGTAGTGACACATGTCCTGCCATAACAGGGCAGACGGCCTGTTGCAGGACCTCTGAACTGACTGGCTATACTAGATCCAAGAGAAAATCTGCAGAATGTGTCATCATAAATAAACCAAAAAGTTAAAAGCCCCCGAGTAGCAGAAAAGATTTTGGAAGCCCCAAAGTAAGATCACAAAGGATTTAAGTACTGAGACTGCATGATTTCAAAAGTAGTCAGCAATAGGCTGGGGACTTAATTTGTTGGGCGGACTTCTAGGAGTCACCCCACAAAGCTGTATTTCAGCTTCTTGATCCCTGCTGTAAATGCTGCATATTGCCAGTGAGGTCCTTGTCGTGTTGAACTGAATGGTCACGTCCTCTAACACCAACAGGGCCGAGATGTCATCCTGCACCCGGTCAATGCTGCCCCTTGTCAGGGTTAGCTCCTTCTCGAAGTGACGAGGTTCAGAAAGAAGGGAACGTGAACAGCTGTGCTGGACAACTGCAGCAAAAGCACGTGAGCAGGTTTGAAGGGCACCCTCTTGCCTTGGGTAACCACGTAAAGCTCCAGGGTGTCCTGTACTCGGGTAACAACAACGGGGTTTATTGACATCCTTTTTTACCCCAGTAATAGAGGAGCTAATTTATAGATCAAACTCACACTTGTGCCTGTATAAGAGCACAGTGTTACGTGACAAAATAAGACTCAGGCCTAGTTTTTGAAAAAACACTGCCCCTGTTCTTTGCTATTGCTCTCTTCTCCCGAGTGCTGTAACTGAACAACATTTATTTTTACAGAAGTGCTGTTTCACACGAGCCCTTAGTGCTCCAGGATCAATGAGAGATGCTGGAAGGTGAAATTTAGACTGACAGAGGAAAAAAAGGGCTTTTGCGGCACATTCCATTATTTTTAAATAAATGACCTTAACGCATGCGTTAAGCAGGAGCTGGCCTTGAAGAATGGCAATGGTAAAAGCACTGCCAGCTGGACTGGAACATGCGTCCTTTGTTCCAAATATTACGTATTTATTCTGGATCTAAATGAATATAGGATTTTTTTTCCACGCTTCTAATAATGAAGTGAATGGCTGCCCTCCCCCAGGGAACTGACACTGACCAAGAGGCAAGCAGTTGTCAGACACTGCCTGCAGCAAAGCTTACAGCTGCTCCAGATCAAGCCGTGCTGAAGAAAAGACTATTAGGTCTCTGGGGATGCAGATAATAGACAAAAATGATAATGTATGTGGACAAAAGTAGAGGACAGTAGTGCTTTCTGGGATTAAGAAGCGGGCAAAAAAAATGGGTTTGTTATACCCTGCAAAATGATTGCTGGCTCTCGTTTTAGGATGACCCCTGACCCGAAGGAAAATAATGGATGGCCCATCTGCTTGATACACGGGAATCCTCAGGCACCATTTTGTCCTATTATGTCAAAACTGGTGCTAGAATTATGAATGTGTTACCATTTGTCTTTCCTTTGTTACATGAAACAAAGGTACCAGATACTTAACCAACTCCACCCCTGCCTCCCTAAGTATCGTCCTATGCGCACAGGGGTGAAATAGAAGCAGTTCTTCCTCGTGCAGCCTTACTCGTCGCTCTGTTTTCGTTAGCGAGGAAGCCATCCATCACAGCACAGAGCAAACGTTTCTTCAAGGAGCCGGAGAACTGCTCGTAGGCTGCGGAGACTTTCATTGCTTTCAACCTGGGCCGGCTGGGGAGAGGCTGGAGGGCATTATTGCTCATCAGCTCTGTGCAATAGATGGCGGAATCTATTCTGCTGTCCGCACCACCAACACCTCTTCCAGCTCTCTCACCATCTCAGCAAATGGTTTTTGGGAATCTGAACTATTTTCCCCAGTAGCGGCATTGTTCAGGGGGAGGTTGAACCGTGCTGAACAAGGCGGTTGTGTTAGGGTTCCTGTGTTATGACTCAAGTAAGTGTGCCAAGGTCATCTGTGATACCAGGTGACAACTCTCTGGAAGAATTTCTCTCAAATAAATGTCTCTAGCTATGATGTCACTATATAATTGCATTTATTTGAGGTGGGATGACAGCTAAAGAAATCTGACTCACTTGTAGGAGCTTCAGAACAAAGCTCGCTAATAACACCTTGCATTTCCATGACATTTTCCATTCTGGAACACAGAATGCACGTAATGATTTAGCAACATCTCCATTAGGCAGATCCGTTTTGCAGGTGCAGGGAAGTTTAGCTGGGTAGAAGTTAAGTAACTTGTCTGAATTCCCACAGGAGTTCTGACTCAGAGCTGAGAATACAGTTTAGAATAAGCAAAGCCTCATCTTCCTTTTAAGCACTAACCTGCAATCTGTTTTAAAACGCCCTTTGCTTTTGGATTAAAATACACAAACTCAATTTAACTAGTGACACACAGCTAACTTGATTTCAATGCAAAATCCTCACTGCCATTCGGTTGATCAGCTGCCTGAGAGAAATAAAAAGCTAAAAATACTCCTGTCTTTCTGGTGGTTTGTAGGAACATGAAATCACAAGCACTAAGAAGGCGTGACATGCGTGCTGACATTTTAATACAACATTTCCCAGTAAATACCAAGTGCTGTCCTCCAGATTTGTAAAACCAGAGACAAAAGCCGCGGTGCCGTTACAAAGCAGCAGTTCTTCTGTTGTAACATCTGCCCTTGGACGGTAACGCTTCTGCTCCCTTCTCTGTTGGGCCACAAAAGGAGAACTTTTCCTCGAGACCCAGCTGGCACGGGCTTGATACCTCAGAGCACGAGGATTCATAGTTCTGACCGTGTTGTCATCTCAGCATCTCATCTGCTGAGCTGCAGATGCTGCCGTTTTCAGGAATTCTCTGCTTCCCTCAGCGGTATCCTGTGGCGATGGACTGTGCAGGTTAACCGCACATGGTAGAAAACGGAGGGCTTGTACCGGTTTCTGTTTGTTGCCTTTCAGTATGGATATTTGTGGTAATCTAAAGGCCAAACATCTGGTTTTTACCATATCTTTTGTTATTCTACATACTCATCACATTGCCTCTTTCAGTTCCAGCGTTTCCTTTTCAGATGCGCCTAGGCTTCCTCATAGCCTTAACCTTTGCATTATCCTACCACGGGCCTTCTCAGAGCTTTTGCTAGCTCCTTTCGGAGACTAAAGTGACCAACAGGAACTATGATATTTACCATAAAGTTCTATTCTGTACTGTTCCAAACACTGCCGTTGACTTTAACGGGGATTTGACATAGGTAGCTGTGCATTCATCGGAACAGAATTGCTCTGCTTTCACCCTATCTAGTTATTTACTCTCTGTTTCCTTTTCTAGGGACTACATCATCCTCTGTAAGTGTCTTTGCTAATTTAAACAATGACTGATACTTGTTAAATTTACCTGTCTGCATTTATTAATTCCCATTCTCCAGGTGTTCAGCAATGAACTCACAGGACTAATCTACAGAGCATCACAAATGATCTCTGGATCAAAAGCAGTTATTGAGTCTTACTCAAATGCTTTGCAACCTTTAAGCAAACATATTTTGCCTTCCCAAAATGGTGGAAACCTTTGAACTTTGCATGTGGGTGCCTTAAACATCAGCTAGTGTGCAGCCAGCTCTATCCAAGTACATCAATGTAAAACCAAGGAAAACTGACACATCTTTAAGTGACGGCACCCATCTATCCTTAAACGTGTTCAAGATTCACTTAGCCCAAAGTGAAAACCGTTCTCATGTATTTTAATATATGATAATTATATTAACATTCTTGGCACAGGGTGTTCCCTGGGGATTAGTGGCTGACTGGGATAAGTGGCCTTTGCCTCAAGTATCAACTCTTCCCACTTCCTCATCAATTCACCTCAATTCCTCATCAACGCACCTCCTCTGCCTCCTCTGTTATTGCTAAGTAGTAATGATTCTTTTAAATGTTAATATATATAACTTCTCCTTTACAGTGTACTGAATTTATGACACGAATCGTGCTACAATTACTGTTTCTAATAACCTCACCATAAAAGGGATCATTCCACAGTGATGAATGACTGAATAATTTCTATAACGAGAGATAAATGTTGGTGTGGCAACATAAAGTAATATGTCTCCCTTTCACTTTTAATATATAGACTCTGCAAATAATCAGTATGAGAAAATGGAACAGACATCCTCATCTTTGAGTTACCATTCACTCCAGGTTTGTGATCAAATCCATCAACCACAAGTGTAAAACGGAAACAACGCAGCAAGGGATGAAGTGCTGAAGTGCTCAGGTTCCTCTTTTCTTGTTTGTTTATGTTCGGCTTGTTTTGAAATTATTGTCATTATCCCAAGGAGCTCTGCTGGGGGTCCTGCAGGTTTACAGCAGCACCCCAGTATAACACCAGCCACACTGGCTGGTTGTTTGGCTGTTATGAAGTAGTTACAACTAGACAATAATGATCTGCTCACGACTATTTCTTGTTGTCACTTTGGTGTTAACCCGAAGTGGCAGCAAGCTGCTCTTACTGGAACTTACTGACAACGTTTAACATAGAAGAAAACTGAGACAAACGGGCCCGGAGCGGTTAGTAGGACGTTATCACGATTATATATTTAATATAAACTAGAAATTTCTAGTCTGCTTCCTGTCAGCCTTAACTTGTGAAAGCTGTCAGAACTCATTAAGGTTGATTGTCCTGTGTTTAAGACAGAGGTAGCATCATCCCGAATTCCACAAAGATGTTTCATCTCATCATTCAGGCTGTGTATGCTGTAGCTGGTGTGCACGCTGTACCTTCCTGGCTTCTGCTTATGTGTATGTGCTTGAATACTCTGAGTTACTCAGCCATTTACTACCTCGCGCTGACAGCTAGGTGTGGCCGACCCGGAATTTGCCAGCACGGCCATCTGAAATCCTGTCAGCAGAGGCACACTGCAGGTACAGATAGACGCGGCCGCTCCTCAGCTGCTGCAAACGGGGATGTTGGACAGGCAGCAGGTGGGGAACAGCACATCAAACGTGCCCTGTTTCCTGTCTGTAACAGAGCAAAGCCTTTGATAAAGACAGGAAGGGAACAAAGTATTTCTTCTTTGCCCAATCCACATCTGCGCTGTGCCATGACAATGCCAGGAAAGCGGTGGGACGATGCTCGTGTTTTTGTAGCTGAGGGAAGCGGTCCTGAGCAGGCTGGTTATCGGATCCAGTTTCTCACTATGGTTCATGTCATCAGATGACACCGCTCTAACTGGTGGTGTAGCGGTTTTGAGCGGTACCTCACGGGAGATTTTTGATTTTCTGAGGTGAAATCTTATCCCCTAGTTTAATTTCAGATCCTGCCATTCCCTTTGTGAATACACTGTGTCAAATTCTCACATGTTTTTCCGTGCTCTTAAGGACAAAGTAGATGAAGTTATGTTCTTCCAGGAACAGATTCAGAGGCCATATCAGCCCATCCCTGCTTGTGCTTCTCTGCACTGGATCTTAAGAGGCCATAAAGGGTATGTCTTAACCCAGTCATCCCTCAGATGCTTCAGAAATGCAGGATTTGGCCACTGTTTTTAAAGTGAATTGTGGGGGTGCATTGCTGAGCAGCCCCCACCTGAAGTCTCATGCTACCTCCATTTGGACTTCCAGAGCAACCACCCATCCTGTCAAAACATTAAGGACCTGTCAAATCTACAGCTGACACTCTGGAAGTCTTTCTCCTAAATTTTGTTTCTGTGAATTTAAAAACATTAAGGACCTGTCAAATCTACAGCTGGCACTCTAGAAGTCTTCCTCTTAAACATTGTTTCTGTGAATTTGTAAGGATCTTGCATTTCTGCCGTTTCGAAGTAAGCGTGTTGTCAACTGTAAACCGTAAACCCCTGCCTGCCATTTAATCTGGTTTGAAGATTTCTCAGTTCTCCAAAAAATTGTCCTGAAGCTCAGCAGTCAGGTGGTAGAAAAATGAGTCCAACAAGAGCAGCGGAATCTGACCTAACTCTGGGTTATGTGTAGCTGCTGTACCAGGTGCTATAGCAATAAGGGAGAAAAATCCTGAGGCAAGACTCCAGATCCATTCAAAGAGATGTCTCCTAGAGGCATGGACAGGTAGCAAAGCACCACGTCATCAAGGGGAGCCTCATTCTCTCTCTAAAACTGTTAAGTTTTAGTCAAGGTGTAGCATAGCATTAAATCAGTGCCCTGAGACCCTCAACACAGGGCATTTATCAGCCAACAAACCTCTTTTTTGGTTTGTTTTGTTTTCAGGAAAAAAAAAGAAAAGAGATAACCTTCCAGACAGTTTTTTTTACTTTAAAAGATGTAGTTTTCTTTTAAAGTTTTTATTAAATATTGCTGTGCATTGCTTCAAATGAGCCCCTTTGTTTTGCATCGTGTCAGGATAACTGGATTATAGATGCTGAAGTTCTCAAACCCCTTTTAAATATAAGGATTTGACTAATTATCATCCCACCTTCTGTAGTGCTACATTATTCCAGTCGCTCAACCATTTGTGTGCTCAGGAAGATCCTCCTCCAATTCCTCTTTAATTTACATTATCTGGGCTTCTTTAGCAGATTTCTAATCCTTCTTTGTCACAGACATGTCCTTTATGCTTGTCATAGGGGAGGGAAACATGCTCCTGCTTTATTCCAAATGCAGAGGAGAAACAGCTACCAAGCATCTCCAGTCTCTCCGAGTCAGGGTTTGTGATTCACCCTTGTGAGTGCAGCAGTAAGGCAGAAACCGAATGTGCTTGCCTGAAAGGAACACAACCGACATTTGGGGAATCCAGTGATGCTATTAGTTGTAAATGTCTGTTATATAAGATTTTTAGCAGTTTCTCACTCCTAGCAACAGTCTGACTGCCGTAGTCTGGTGTGCCCAACACGAGACCGTGTTTCTGCAGTGGCAGGTTTTCTGCTTCTCTTCCCCTTCTGTCTCTGCACCACTTGCTGGCTGCTATTGAGTGGTGGTTTGGTGTTCAGTGCTGCCACTGAGAAGGATTGCCCCTCTGAGCTGGCCTGGAATTCTCCAAGGCAATGCTGTCCCCTCCTGAAAGGGCAGATGTAAGCTTGAGAGTCCCTCATCAGGTTCTTCAGTTACAGTGATGAGGACCTACAGCTTCGGCAAAAGCCATCTCTGCATTATTAAAGTCCATCACGATGTTTTCAGGAAGAAACTAGCATGGAGGGTTCTACCCAGAATTTTTACATGAGAAATACCGTACGGGAGCACTTCCACTTTTTCCCCCTCTTACTGTTTTTCCCATGCTCCCACACTCAGGCACGCCAGTCTGCCGTAAGCCCTCATCACAAGTAAACTCTGCAGTGCTCTGACTCCGTTTGACCCCAAAAGAATACACAGCATTGTGTTGTTGCTTTTACTTAACACTTAATGGAGCATTTGAGCAAGATACAGCAAGGACAGATTGGCAAAGTATGCCTTGAGTGTCCTGTGACAGAAATACAAGTGACACTTGGCCAATGCAGTCTTTTCTCTCCACTCACCAAGAGATGTCAATCAAGATGTCTTGCTCCCTGACAGACTGTCCATCTACTGGAAATACTTAGGAAGATTTGGATCACCCTTTTCCCTGTGTTAACAGCGCCAACAATGAGCTCTTTATCTAAGGGTCAACGGGTCAGTAGCCCGTCAGCTTGGATTACTCATTGTTTCCCTCCGGGATCCTGTTTCCCTGACCAGCAGCCCAGCATGCAGGCTGGATTTGTCCCGGGATCTGTTCTGGAAGGGAACAACTGGGTGTCTCTCAAAGAAACCCCACGAGTGGTTTGATGCTCAGATCAATCAGCGGCAGTTCCGGTATGTGCTATGGCCAGGGCTATGCCCGTCTCTGTGCCCAGCTCAGGCCTCCAGCAGGTTCTGAGTATAATGGACCTTTTCATGTGTTGTGTCACTGGAGCCTGCTATATGCAGCCCACGCTCTCAGCAGTCTGCGGGAAAGGTGTGAATGTACCGCAGGGATTTCATTTTCCAAGCATATGTTAAAACCCCCCGACCCTATACATGTTTTTTAAAAGTTAAAACAACCACCCAAAACAACAGTGAGGTGCCTAGGACAAAAGAGAGGCTAGGCATGGCCCAGAGGAGACCTCAGACTTTTGTAGCTGAAGGACTTAAGTAATCACCAAAATGAGGGACTGGAAGAATTTCTCGATTTATCCAGGGGGAGCAGCAGTGTGGCTTCATGGCTGAGATAGACAAAGCCACAGATGACTTGACCTGATCTCGGCAGTGGTGCCGCTTTGAACAGGAGACAGGAGTAGACATCTCCAGACATCTCTCCCAAACAATGCTTCTGTGAGTCTGATACTTTGCTGTTCTCATGAATCTGCCACAGAGCCTCAGGCAGCGACATCTGGGATGCTTTGGGATACGTTTATACTCATGAAGCATCTTTTAACCACCTATTCGCTGAAAAAAGGAACGTGGGGTTATGCTTTCCAGATGTCAGGGAGCAGCAAGGGCAAGCTGCTCTGCAAGGGGAGGGGAGCTAGGAGCAGCAGGGGACAGCAAGGCAGGCAGGATCTTTGACCTCCCAAACAAGAAGTCAGGGAGTTTAGACAGCCAGGATCAAGATCAGGTCCAGGAACAGCAAGTAGGGTCAGCCTTAGTCCAGTGCTAGCCCTGTAAGTCCATAGTGATCAGGCCGGTTCAGGGTCAAGCCAAGAAGTCAGGTCAGCCTGTCAGGGTCAGGACCGAGGAGGTGTCTGGACTGGACAAAGAACCGTGATGTAGCAGAGGCATGGCCAAACTAAAGAGCTGCAGTTGAAAACAGCTGCCATGGGAAGGCTTGGAGGACAGGACGTTGCTTCTAGCTTTCTGCACAATGATTCTCATTAGTGAGGGAGCTGACTTCAGACTCAGCCGGTTAGAGTCCTTAACTTAGTCAGAAAGGCTCCTACAAGCAGGGAGGAGTGTGCTGAGGACCCTGACACCAGGGCAATTCCTGCCCAGATCCCAGCAATCCAGAGCCTAAAACTGGAGAGGAGAGCTTCTCCAGCCCATGAGTTAAGGACAAGGCAAACACCAATTCAAGTTATCAGGGTTTCCAGGACCTTCTTTAGCAGATTTAACACCTAAAATCCCTTAGACATATCTCACACTAGGAAAGTGGCACGTCCCCCCGACCCAGCCAGCCTCTCATCTCAGCTGTTTCATCTTTCTGATAGGTCAGCTGCCTTGATTACCGCCTCGTTTCACAGTAAAGGTACACCAGTAGCCCAGCCTTAGCTAAAGGGTGGTTATCTCTGATCTTGAACTTAACCTGAACTTGAGCTTTCTTTTCTTCTCACCTTTGCAGGAAGCAGGGTTTTGGTGTAGTGTCTAGCTAAGTTCCTCTGCACAAGTGGCAAGCTTTTCTCCTCGCTTTGCAATACATCAGGCTTTATTATTTAAAACGTATTATTATTTAATACACACTTGGCATTCTATACGTGCTTAACAGAAATAACACAATGAGAAGGCAACCCAAAAGCGGTGATTATCTAAGGAATTGGTGCTGTTCAGGCTTCCAATTAACACACGTTCATTTGGCCGGTGATTGCTGGCTTTGTGTAATTGTGGTCATAGATAATTATACCATGTGATGAAATAAATATTCCCACAGAGTACAACTGTATTGATCCACAACCTACTTCTAAACATCATGAAAATATCCTTTGAGGGGCATCAATGCACAGCCTTGCTCTGGAGGAAAGTGGGTTTGATTTGACAGCGCTAAAAGTGTTTAAAAATCGCTCACTGAGCAATTACAGCGTGGGCTGTGCTCATCTTGTTGAGGTTGAAACTTGTTCACCTAAGAAATGATACCCTGAGCCTGTGTGCATAGCTGGAGATCAGTCACCAGAATAGTCAGTGGGACATAAGGGCATATAAATCACAGGACAATTGTTTTCCTGCAGAATGATTATTATTTGCTCAGGACCGTATTCCTCCTAGCAGAGGTATGGCACTGTCTGCCAAGACCAGTAATTCAAGGAGACGAATGCCTTATGGGTATGTGAGCTTGTGGGGAAAAGCTGATTTTGTAAAAATCACTGTTCAGTCAAGAAACCCGACTTTGACCCCACAAAGAATTAGACTACATGCAGTGGAGCCTTTCCTTTCAGTTTATAATTCTCGCTGCTTCATATATCCGACCTTCATCTCTATTGCCTACCCAGCGCAAGCTCACCAGACGAAGCTGGCATTCATCACTGTCCTCTCAGTGGAGCTCTGGTTTGACAGCATTAGTGTGAGACACCTTCCTCCGTGCCGCCGGATGAGCAGGGCTGATGTAAGGCAGCAGAAACTTGTCAGATCTCGTAGCTAAGTACAACTCAGATTTCAAAGCCAGAAAAATAAACTCCTGAATGGCTGTCATGCTCCAAGGCTGAGAAATTCTCATTTCAATTTAAAGCATTAGGAAAGATCTTGGCTCTGTCTCAAACCCTTGTTTTGTAGTGTCACTTCTGACTATTATAAGATACAACAATGTTTGCTTTAGAAAAACAGTTGTTTAACAATTAAAATCCCGGTTTTCAAAATGTTAAAGCTAATTGACTCCTCAAAGATTTGCAGCCCTTTTGCCATAATAATATTCTGGTTGTCTTTTACTGGTTACTTTCTTTTGATGATTCGGAAATCACATTACCCAGATTAAAGAATTAGGACCCATAACGTCTTCACGCTCTAGGCTAGCATTTCTACCCTCAGCCGAAGGAGCAGGAAATTTAAGGCAATCAGAGTAATGATTTCGTTCCCTGTCATTTAGCAGATATGTAAGATAAATGGGAATAAGATAGAGACTGCCTCAATCCCAGGACCGGGGTGTGTCAGTACTGCAGGATTCTCCTTTTACTGCTACAAGTAGCAACAACAGGCACTGAGTTAACAGAAACTACGCTCACGCCCTTCATCAGGCTACGGCAAGGTAGTCAGTCATCTGTGCGTCCCCAGCGCGCTTCATCTCTTCCACTGAGCTTTAAACTCAGAGGAAACAAGCTAAATTAGCAGTGAGCTTATTCATATCCTGTACGTTAGGGTTTCTCTGCTGAGAGGTGGCAACTTTATATGTTTATGGCATATGTTCAGCCATCCCTCTGAGCCTTGAATGTAAACCAGGGATTTAATTTTGGTGCTTCAAATGTGTGACACCGATGGGTTCCCCCGGCAGTTTCCAAAGGCGCATGGTGTAGTTGTTGTACGTAACATGTTCTCATGCCCCGGGGTGATGTGCCCGCGCTAAGTGACTTAATACCATGAACAGCAGGGGAAAAATGGTGATTCTGGGGTAGACTTTGCAAACCTCAGCACATTTGGAAAGGTTTTGACTGATTTGAACGAGACCACACTTGGGTGTGTCAGCCCTTCCTCATCCAGAAACGCTTGCTCGCTCTGCCCTCCTCTGGAAGCCACGGGGTGACACAGGGGGACCCGAGGAATCTGCAACTCCCTGCTCTCTGTCACTCCAGGGCAGCTACAACTGAGACCAGGCAGGTTTTCTTACGCGTTGGTAGTTCTAGCAGCGCGAACGAGGCGCCGCAGACCATCGATCTCACTGAGGATTGTTAAAGAAAGCGATGGAGAAAGTGCACTGGAAGCAACAGCGGAGGGAAGCACCGTGCACCCTCTGGCACCCTCGTGCACCCTCTGTGATTTTGGTGAAAAACAAAACACAAAGTGTGCGAACTGAGAAAAACCAAGGTTAGGCTTTGCAAAGAAAAACTAAACCATTAGTGAAAACCTCTTGTTGGGCAAATAAATAAGGAAATGAGTCCAGTGTGAGGTGAGGATGGGTTAAATATGAACCAGAATAACGACAGCTCCAGATCCAAAGTAATACTTTGCCTCTTTTTCCGTAAGAAAGATGACGCTGATGGGATGAAGTGAAGGCTAAATGGCAGACGGAAGGGAGTGCACAGAGGCAGAAATGACCACCTCTGGCTGTAAGAATTCTCAATATTCTCTTTCGAGAAACAAGGTAATTTACACACTGAAATCTGAAAAACATTCTGAATTTTTTAAGAAGCATGGAGGAGCACCATCTGACCAGAAAACAGCAAGCACACAACCCATGTATACGAAAGGGGGAGGGATATAATCCAGAATCAAGAATTTAATATGAATTAGATGCAAGATTAACACAGATATTGAAGAGGTGAATATTTAAAAGCAGGAAAATAAATAGAAACCAGGATAAAATATAATATGGATTTAGGAGTGGCAGTTTAGTCAGATGATTATTGTGTTTTTTGATACCAAAGATGACTAGATCTATGTTAAATACAGAAAAAAATACAGAAAAAAGGCCGCTAAACCCAAAGCTAAACCTCTTCTATCTGTATCGTAGCTAGCTACCAACACCCTAGAGGAAATTATAATTTATAGAGGCTATGTGAAGAAAGCAGCAAGAAATAAGAGTTCAGAACCAGCAAAGGAAGAGAAACAATAATTGGTGTGGAAAGAACTGCCATTAGTGGAAATCCTTAAACGTTTGGGATTGATTTTTTAACATCTTCATTAATGACTCTGGGATAAGAAGTTGCTCTGTACTAATGAAGTTTGGTGACGGCACAAAGCTCAGAGAGGCAGGCTGTAATATCGTACCGGAGAAACTAAATGACCTTGAGAGTCGAGTATTAGAAATGGGATGAAATTTAATTGCACAATGTGCGAAGTCATGCACTTAACGAGCTCATAACATGAACTTCTGCAAATTGGGAGTTTCAGATGAAAATGACAGAGGAGGAGGGAGACCCCGGGGTGCTTGCTGATTGCAGGAGGGCGATGAGCCACCAGTGCAGTGTGGTCATGAAAAAGCAAGTGCCACAACAGGAAAATACCTTTCCTGGAACAGCCAGTGAGGCCAGGGATGTGTCTGTGTCGCCGAGCGAGGTGCTAAGCAGAGATGATGTGAAATATCACCTATTCTCCGTATTTGAAAGGGACGGTTTCAGGTGGGAGTAGATGTCAAATCAGCTGCGGGGATTTTCGTAGAGCTGGAGACAGGGATTTGCTCCCATGTGAAGGCAAAGGCAATACAGCCACGCCAACGTCCCTGTCCTGCCCGCTGGCCCGGGCCAGTTCCTCGCACAGCGCTGTGCCCTACCTGGTGGATTCATCAGCCCCAGAGAGTGCAAAGCCACCGTGCAACAGAGACGTGTCCTCCCAAAGTTAGTTTTATTGGCCTAAAAACAGTAAAATTAACTAGAGACTTGACCTCTCGTTATAAACAAACACCGGGGTTTGTGCCGTCCTGTCCTCCAGAAGGGCAATATTAGGGAAAAAGAAAAACCAAACAGGGAGAAAATCAAATAAACTTAGGCTGAAAATAAAGAGAGCTTTGTAAGCCACTGAAAAGAGGTTTAGCTGTGAATTTCTGGAGGAAAATAAACTTGCTTTAAAATGGACCTCAAATTCTTTATCACGTTCACATTCTTTCCCAAAATGGACCTAGAAAAAGCCCTCAGTCTCTGGTTTGTTCTGTAACAGCAACGCACGAACTTCTTGCTGCAAATCTACCACTGGTTAGGGAACGTGCTAATTTTTAACATGTTATCTCCTCTGCTCTTTATGGAAAAAATACACATTCCATTCAGGATTTAGGCGTCAGTAATTTCTTTAAAGTAAAACTTGGCACAGAACTCGTCAGAGAAAACATAGTGAATTTACTGGAGTTGTTTCGTAGTTTCTTCCACTAACTGCTGTCAACTCTTGATTCTTTCACTACTAAGACACCAATTGCAACAACAAATATTCTTCCTGAGGACTCTTTCAGGCACAGGTATTTCACTGCTTCTCCGGGGCTTAGAGTGGAGCTGTTTCTTTGGAGATCTGAAGTACTCGTCTTTCTTCTGGTCCTGCTGAGACAAGTTACTGGTTGGGAGTTTATAACATTTGGCTGGTGAGGTCCCTCTAGCTAAAGTCCCTTTTTGAAGACATTTAATCAACACGTATAATATCTTCTTTTTTTTTTTAATGTTTTCCAGCTCTCACAGTCGTTTGTGATTTTGGAGGTCATCTTGAAATTCAAGGAGAGATTTTTTAAAATACATTTTGAGTCCTACCCGCCCTGTTGTTTTTACATTTGTCTATAGCTAGTCAGAGATGTTGAGAAGCACGCGGTTTGCAGCAATATCTAGACAAGTAGGTACTTGCATCTCTTCACGTTACCCTGCAGTTCCACAAGAAAAAAAATACAGGCAAGAGGAGAGAGACTGCAACTCTGTCGCACACAAGTGCCCCTGCTGAGCCCCTCCATCAGCTGGTTATTCACCCATGCAGTGTAGCTGACATCTCCTGAAGGGTGCTGCAGGTCTGTGGCCCTTAGTGTTCAACCACAGGGCTTGGCCAGCCTCTGTTCTGCAGAGAGACGTCCAATATACAGAGAGCCAATTCAGTTCAGTGACAGTTTCTAGGCTTTCGTCCAGTGCAGACAGTGTGCACCACATCGCAGGACGAGGGACAGACCAGTACCTAACCTTGGCATCAGGAGAAAACCGCTGCACTCTTCCGTGGCCTTGCCCGTGAGCCCTGTGTCGGGAAGACACAGTCCCCTCTAGAAAAACCCCAGCCCAGAGTTACATCTTGACCTTTTACTAAAGGGGAAGCAAAGCTGATTGTGCCCAGCTAGTCAGGCAATAACTGAGCTTGAACACCGGCTTAAAGAGTCTCGGGGGCTTTATGCCTCTCCAGAGGTGGTGATCCGCCAGCCACGATCGGCTCCAATGATACCTGACGGGAAGTGCTGGCTGCCAGAATCAGATCTGCTTTCAAGCACCTCTACAAGCAGCCACTGAAGCCACCTCTCGTGTGCCCTCGTAGCAGAAAGGAGGTATTTGCAGCAGGGTACGCGCGACATGGAAAAGCAACAAGAGAATGTGTTTTCTCTCTCTCTTACACATACACACGCACACGCAGAGACGTGTCCCGAAGCCATTAAAATCTCAGCCGTAGGGCTGAGATTTCTCAGGATGTGTGAAGTGACAGTTCTTGGCACTTCTCCAGCCAGCCCTCCTGCAGGTCCCTTCTGCATGAGAACAAGCTGATTAACACTTTTCCCTACCCTGAAGCTAGGGGCGCTTAAGGGAAGTTGCTTTTATCCTGCAGCTGTAGAGAGGGTATCGCTGCAGACAAGGTAATGAGAATTTTCCAGTAGTCTCACCTTCCCCCTTTCAGCTGCTTTTCCCACCCTTCCTCCCTCCCTTTTCAATGCACTCGCTCATTAATGATTGCCGGTGCACACACAAGTGCAAAGCCGCTGCTCAACAGGCTCCCTTTGCCCTGGGATCGCCGGCTGCATCTGCTCCCGAGGCTGCCAGTCAGGACCGCGGACGATTTAAGAGGCTTTCTCATTGGCAATTTAGTTAAACCTGCTGCGCACAGCGAGGTCTTGGGAGGAGGAAGACGAATGCACATTTTAATGACTGAATCAGCATATATTGGGAATCGGGATGGCAGCAGCCTCTCCTCCCTGGGGGCTCGCCAGCTATGACAAGCGAAAAGCTTCCCGCCTGTTAAAATGTACAAGATTGCTGCATGCCCCTCTGCTTGATAGATATTCCAGGTGGATTGTGCTGGGGCTCCCTGGTGACACTAAAGCTTACCCAGTGTTTGCAAGATGATGTTGACGCTGTTTAGACCCCGATTCCAGCGCTGCATCCCAGGAGGGATAAAACTGCAGCGGAGCGGCTGTGGCAGACTGCTCCGTCCTTTGCGTTCCTGTGTGAGGTGGTAATGTAAAACACCAGCCTGCTGACAGCTGTAATCGTTGTTTTATACACACAGGTTCCCCCGTGCTGGCTGGTGTAAATTAGCCCACCTCCACCACGGGCAATGGAGCTGCGTTGATTTATGTCTGCTGAGGATTGCGCCATAACCCCAGCCTCTGTTTTTCTGCGTGTCCTCGTGTACATTCATAGACTCCAGTTTTAACAGACAGACTTCGGCTACCCAGAACAAGACCGTGCCCTCCATCTGGCTATATTTCCAACAAAAATCTCTGCAGTTAGTCAGAGTCACAAATGTGAAATTATTCTATATCCTCAGTGACACGGAGATAATTGAATTTATATTGCGCATATGCTTGTTTACACATGCAGGAGCTCAGAACCATTATTACTGTTGCTGATTTGTGTTATTGCCATCCGAAGCTGCATGCCTTTATGTACATCATTCATTTTAAAAATCTCAAATATAAATCACCACATAACAAACTAAGCAATCAGATGAGTATCCCATTATTCCCCTCATTTCTAACTATTCCAGTCAAACTCCCAATCTTCAAATCCCTTTCTAGCACCTCAGAAATTATATTCTTGCACTTTGAGCTCACAGTTAGAGCTATTTCGGACTAATGCATGGGAGCAAGCTGTGATTCGAGGAAAATATACAACTCTCTGGGTTTTGCTCTTCTAAGGTTGTATCATTGAGGTACTAGCTATGCAAAACATGACACCTTGTTATTTACTTCCCTCTGCAAAAGGACACGTAATGGTTTAGCAAGACAGTGCCACTATTGTTTAGACAGAGCAGCACTGACTTCCTGAGTAACTGAACTCGATAGGAGCAGGTCCCGGGGTGGTTTAAATCACAGGTCTCTCACTGGAGTCAGCACGGGCAGCGCTGCCAAGCTAGATTGACTGAAGACACACGGCCAAAGCTGCGCCCAACTTACACAGCGTGTCTGGGCCTAAAGGCAACATTTCCAACACCCAAATGATTAGTCCAGAGAGACCCTTGTAGATTTTTGAATGCTGATTGATCTTTGGCACTAAGCAACTCAGCATGGATCTCCTCAGGAACCTCCCAGTCCCTAGATAAGCCAGCCGAGGGACTTAGACCAGTTCAGAGCTCGGCAGGAGCTGAGGGGCTATATTCTGGACCGCAGTGCTGAGAGCTTGACTTCTCCTGGCCTCCAGCTCTGTGCTGGATCTCCTCACCAGCTCCCAGCATTCCCACAGAGGTGGCAACATTTCCTCTTCACCCCTCTGCATGCTCAAGGCCCAAACTCTGCTCATGTCCTGGTTACACACAACTCTGAGAATGGCAGAACTGGCAAGAGACCTCAGCAAAAGAGTGAGGTCCCTCCATCAAGAGTAAAAAGGGCGAAACCTGGACACTTTTCCTTAAATAAATCATACAAACAACCATTTGCAAATGTTTTGCATACTTGGGTATAGTTCTTGAAATATTTTAAAGGTTTGGGAAACCTGGGAGGATTTACAACGTGAATCCCTCTGAACTGTGATCTAAGTTACTTCTCCCTTAAGAAAAATGATTTGTTGGGTCTCGGCAGTTGTAGCAGTATTCTTTTTTAGTCTACCAGGGCTTTCAGTGCAGTTACTTTCAAAGGAAATAACACCAGATGCTAACTGTAGATTAAGGGAAAAGAATGAGCTCCCAATTAATTGACTTTTAATTTTAGAAACTTGCAAATTGTAAAAAAAAATGTAAAGATACAGGACACCCTATATTATATTATTCCTTTATTTCTCAAATACCCTATTAGTGAGATGTAAAGAATATTTTAAATATTGGAGAAATTACATTGAAAAAGTAAATAGCACTAGATATATACTGAATTCCATCAAAGATTTGTTCCCTCCTTATATGTGCACATCGTTCACAAGCACTAACCCTATAGGAAGCTGAATATCCAGATGTTTTTGTGTTATGTAAAGATATGTCTATATTTCAGCCTGAAAGCAGAGTGAGAGTAATTTTCAACGTCTTTGGATTTTAATCCTAAAAACTCTACTTCATCTTACTGTGATAAATTAAAATATTTCAATGGTTTTGTGATTTGTAGGAATGAAAAAGTAATTTCAGAGCAGCAAGAATGTGCAAACTAGCTCCAGCTCCCTGGTACTTCTTGGGTGTCAAAAACACAGCAAGAGGCTGTGTGTTTCATGTCACTGGGTGAAGACAAAATGTTTTGCTGAGAGGAGAGCAGATTCAGTAGAAACTATTTATCATACCTAGACCATGGAGCAACTAACTGCTCTGCCCTTCCATGGCTTCCTTGATAGTTTATGTACAAGGATCCCACCTGCTGGTGGTGAAAATAGAGGTTCTCTTTCCAAGTTTGTTGTTTCACTGCTCTTCATTAAACCAGAGAACCAATGTGCGTGATGACAGGGAAGGCCAAGCATAAATTAAATATCAAAGTCTGGTTTCCTTTCAGAAAAGGCTGCAAAAAATATCCTCCCCCTTCCAACCTGATCTGTTCCCTTCTCACGGTAAGTCAGTTCTAATGTCTTCGGTGACAAACTGTCATTACAGGCACATTTTTCTCCCCTTAGTTCTGCATGTTCAACGCTGCAAAGGAGAAGGGGATGCAGCTCCAGCCTGAGCACATCAGCAAGGGAGTTCCTAGTTTCCTGACATTCCTTTATGAAACTGGAGGTTTTGTACTTTCAACACTCCTGTTTCTGAGCTCATAACTTCAGTTACAGCTGACTACAACAGTGCAAAGAGTGAGACGGCCTCAAGCATGCTCTCAGAGCAGAGGGTAGACTTTGCGGGAAGAAAGTGATGAAGAAGCGATGAAGTGGTGACAAGAACGAAACCTGAGAATATTCCTGGTGCGATGGCCCCGCTGTAAATTGTTGAGACATTTGCTTCTGCCACAGCAGTGTGCTACACATCAATCATCCCGTGGATCAGCAGGCGCTGGTCACCTAACAGCAGCATCAACCTTTAATTAATGAACCAAATAAAAATATTAAATCTCTCGATATTAAGCATATGACAAATTTAGCAACTCGTTTGACTGCCAAAGGCAGTTGGTTTATAGAATCATGTTCATTCTACTTAATATTATTAACAATTCCCAGGGAAGTGCTGCATAGTTACAGTAGCTAGTGCATTAATCTTTATCATATGTGCAAGAGTGGAAGCTTGCAACAGGATTATGAAGACAAAGTGCTTATTGTTTTATTTCCAAACGGATCTCTATGCAGAAAACAATGATCTAATGAGACTTCTTACTAACTGACTTCTAACTTCCCTGGGGCTCAGAGTGCTCTGCCATCAAGAGCTGGGACAAATGCTCTTGTGAGAGCTTCAAGTTCTCTGCCTTTGAGCTGTTGCTTCATCTCCTCCAGTCAATGCGATTGCGCCATGGGATGCAAAACTATCGTCTGTGCATGCAAATAATTCTAAAGGCACAAGTCATCTTCCCCACAGATTCCTCTTGCCTTCGCTCATGAATGTTACTGGGTTTCCTCTAAAAGGCAAGGAACTGTCTAGATGCACAATCTTTCAAACAGAACCAAGCCACTGGCTGGTCCCCTCTCAGGGGAAAGCAAAGCTGAAAGTGCTCCTGTTGTGTTCACAAAGTCTACTTTGTATATAAGAATACAAGCGCAGCCAGTACCAGCTCAGATCGAAGGTCCATCTAGCCCACTGCCCAGCTCCAGCAGCGAACAGCAGTGGTTGGCTAAGGCAAAGAATAAGAGCAGGGCAAGGATGATATAGTCATTCTTTCCCAAATATTACCTCAGCTTCCAGCAATTTGGGGAACAGGGACTTCCTGAGCCAGAGGTCATGATTTCATGTTTAAAAGCCCTTAATGGATTTTTCTTTTATGGATATGTCCAACAATTTTCTGAAGCCTGAGTTCCTGTGGAAATGAGATCTTCACTTCACTAAATATTTTGTGAAGAAGCATGTCCTTTGCTTAAATTCAAAGCTAGCCCTTCGTGGGTTTGATTTCTCCTACTCCTTGAACTGGAAATGGTACCGAGATATTGTTCCAGTTCATCTTCCTCATGCTGCTCATTATTATGAAATAAAAACTATGAAAAAAACCACACCACTATTCAATGTATGCTCACCCATCTCTTTTTTCCATGCTGAAGATTTCTACTCTGTTTAGCCATTTCTTATGCAGAAGTTATCTTTATCATTTATCACCCAGTTCTTCACTATACAAGATCCTTCAGAAACTGACACAAGAGAGATGTCCAAGGCAAAGTGACCAAGAGAGTCAGTTGACTTTAATCCATCACTTACCAGGATTTACACTCCATAATAGTACAGGTGTAGCAGAAGACATGCATGTTGCTGTTACATTTAGTTGGGCTTATTGTGTTGAGAAGAGCAGTTGAGTGTGAATTTGGCTGCCAAGGCCATTAGGTCACACAAAGCTTAGCGCAAGTCTTAGGAGGTTCATACAGGAAGTCCTTTCTACAATGCCAGCTAAAGCTTACAGATCCCTCTAACGAAAGAGAGGTGATAGTTTGTGAAGCAGGCTGATGATTTGTGAGGCTTTGTCAAAGGGAAGGAAGTTCTAGAAATGTATAGGTGTTCTAGGAGGACACATTCATCCTAAAATCACAGGCACCACATTGCTGGGGAAATCCTTGTACTTAAAGCCTGTGGGAGAGGGGTTGGGAGAGCACAGGGGTGAAGTATGTCCTGATTTTATGTTCTTTGCTAAACGTTTGCTGTTGCTGCTGGTGGTGACAGCACCCTGATCCAGATGGACGTGTCGTCTGACCCAGGGGAACTTCTCTTATAAACCCAGGCTGCCATGTTCATTAAGTCAGCCCATCTATAATAGGCAGCCTGTTAAAATTTCCCTTTCCATGGCTTCTTAAAACGCCTCAGGAGGTTGAGCTCTCCCCGGATTTCACTGGGAAAGGGGCAACGCGAGAAAAAAGAAAAAAAAAAAAGGAAGTGAAGACCATGCCACCAGGTGAAAGCCCTCGCTGCTAAGCTCGCAGTGGCCAGCTGCGCTGCTGCTTCCCCGGCTGCCAGCAGCTCCTTTGTCACCATTCCCTCGGCGGTGGCGGGGAGCAGAGCCCGCAGCCTGGGAGCGCCGGCAGGCAGCCGTGCGGGCGGCAGGAGGGCTTAGGACCCAGGGGGACGGCAGCCGCCGAGTGGAAGGACCCAGGCTTT
>NW_010426112.1:62228-72252 GCF_000710305.1 Buceros rhinoceros silvestris | reverse complement strand
AGTGGATCACCTTGTCATAGAAGGAGATCAGTTTAGTAGAGTGGGACCTGCCTTTCATATGCACGTGCCGACTGGGCCTGATCACCTGGTTATCCTGCACGTGCCATGTGGTGGCCCTCAAGGTGAGCTGCTCCATAACTTCCCCAGCACCAAGGTCAGACTGACAGGCCTGTAGTTCCCTGCATCCTCCTTCCGGCCCTTCTTGTAGATGGATGTCACGTTTGCTAAGTTCCAGTTGACTGGAACCTCCCCAGATAGCCAGGACTGCTGGTAAATGTAAGTGCCAACCACATTGAAGTAGCAAGAGTAAGCTTCTCTGAGATTTCTTTTTACTGTGATGTTTACCATTGTTACACGCTTTTTATATCTAAGTTGATCTTTAATATACTTACAGAATGTATATGTTATCTACAGACCGCACCCAGTTTTAGGCACGTGATTTTGCCCTTAATTGAACTTGCTTGATTTCTTCATATTTAAATTGAGTTCTTGTGAAACAATACTGTTTTCACCCTCACGTTTTCAGGCCATGTATGATGCTATTCAGAAATTGGATAGAAAATTTGACCTGCTTCATCGGAAGGTCTCAGAAATGCAGCATACTCGTGTAAGGCCATTGTTTCTTAAACCTGTGAGTATTAAAGACCTAAGATAATTATTTTTCCTTTAATTCTCTCCCTTCCTCTGATGCTTATTTAAAAAACCAAACACTCTCCTTTCACTAAGATTAAAATTAGCAGCAAAGTAGTAGATTTAAAATCTATTTAAATTAAATTATTCTAGACTTGTTACTCTACAGCAGCGTCAGTCTCCTGTGTTGTTACTGACCAGCGGTCACAGAACAGCCGGTGGCCGCCATCAAATTCAGGATGCTCTGATAGATGCCGTAAATTCTGTTTGTATTTGAATAAACAGAAATGAATTGTGCAGGTTACATCTTACATTTAGGTATACTGGTGTTGCTGCTTTATGAGATGTGGTGTGCTGTCTTACTGGTTTCTGCAGTTAGAAGAGATTTACGCGTCACTCACACAGGCTGGTTCAGTTGACTAACTGATTTTTAGATCTCAACAGTGTGGTGTCATATCCACTACAGTATAATATTTTAGTTTTTTAATAAAAGATCTTTCAAAATTCTTAAGGTTTGATATTGAGTACGCGCTATCCATTTTGTTCCTATATGGTCAATCTGCTGTTAACTAAGGGAACAGAATATTAGTATTTGTAACAATGCTCTCTAAAAGGAAAACATAACATGATTTTTGAAGAAGGACATAAAATCTATAATGGCCTTTCTTTGTCAACAATGCTGCAAAGCTTTTAATGTGGCAGAGGTAATCCTGCTGTCGGGAGATGTCAAGAGATGAGTAAGGCCATTTGCTAAAAGCGATGATATTCTTGCTTATGTCAGGATACTAAGTTTTATTTGGGAATGTGTTTTTTGTAGACAACTCTAAGCTTCTACTGTCCACACATCCAAAAGTATTGGCCTTGTCAGCTACGCTGGGACCTTGCAACCTCTGTACTCTTACCCTTCCCTCTGATCACGTGGAATGGCAGCTGCTTTAATGTTCCCATTAAAAGTGACCTGCACAGCTGTTTTTCTGAAGAAGGCTGTTATTGCTGTAAGGTGTAAGGGGGAAGCCAGCAAATGCAAACTGCCAACCATTTCCTTAGGTTCTGCTAGCACTTTACAGCATTCCCAGCTGTTTTAAGATAGACTTTTTTAATAGCCCCACCATTGTTGTATATGTGATGGGCTAAGGATATAAATAAGGAAAGGTTGGTGGTAAAGATATACTGTTCTTTTTATTAGATCAACTCCGGTAGCTGAAGAAATGAACAAACTTTCAGGGGCGTAAGCCTTTCTCCTGGTCACAGTTTATTTTAAAGTTTCAAGGGTGGCATAGAATAAAATTTCCATTAAAAAAAAAAAAAACCAAACACTGAAAAAACAAAACACAACTAGCAAAGCAAAACAGAAACCCAACAAACCCAACACTCAGAAACAAAACCAAACCAAACAAACAAAAAATCAAACGCATCAGCTGCCTGTGATAGCTCCTGCTCAGTGACTCACGTTTAGAACTAGAACACATACTTTAGGGTGCATGTGTTTCTTAATAAAAGGACTCCAGGAGGTGGAAAGCATAGTCCATCTCTCACTTTGTCTTAGTTTCTTTGGAATCTTCCGTTGTAGGTGAGATCTGTATGTTTAAAGTTTTCAGCTAGCAAGTGAATAATGAAAAGGCAGCCAGGAGAGAAAGTGAATTATTTTCTCTTGTTTAATAGAAGCTAACATGGCAATGGAGACATCCCTTGAAAATTCAGCAGACTCGGTAAAAGGCTGACAAATTTTAAGTTTTATTTTGCCTATTCTTTAAAAGCCTTTACAAAGCTGCCTTTATGATTATATATTTTTTTTGCTTTTTGGAAAGCAATTGTGCCAGCACCCCAAATGGAAAAAACTTGAGAAAAGTTACTAAATAATTTACTGAAAGTTACTAAAATGTAGTCTTCCTGGTTTGCAAAAGAAAAAATGACCAGATATTTTTAACTTAACCTTTAATTGTTTTCTGAATTACGTTTGCAGAGACCAGTTGGATTTACATACCGAAGTCCCAGTCATTTGCCCCAAGGAAAAATAAGAGTACAAAAATCCAGAGAAAGGGAATCAAGTCTTCACCTCTCTTCACCAGGCCAAGGAAGGCATAGCCCAGTTATAAGGGTTGCTTTGCAAAATGGCCATGTTCAGGTCAATTCCACAATAAAAGACATTAACCAGAGTCTTCAGCTGGAATCGCAGCAGCCCATCTGCAGACAGAGTCCGCCGCTCCCCACGATAGTTTCTACGCATTCATTGCATTCATCGTACACAGGAGCTAACAGCATGCCTGACCTTTCTCCACAATCAAATCTTGTAGACAGCGACATGGAAAGTACAGTCAACGTTGCGTCTTCACCCGTGGCGTCGTCGTCAATGCCAGCACCATCTGAGACCGGTCTGGGAAATAATGCTGAGGTGGTGAACTACAGAAATGCATCTGGGAGTGTGAACGTTGGCAAAGAACTACCCTCTTCTTCAGTCTCCATCAATCCTAACTTTGGTGAGTTCCTTTGTAGTAAATACTCAGAACCAAAGGCTAAAAAACTGATGCTAGTATAAAAGAAATATCTTTATCATTATTTAGCAAAAGGAAGGAGGCAGAACTGGCTGCCTTACAAGCATTTCTATGATGAAATACTGTTTAAAACCCTCGAAACTAAGGTCGTAGCAATGTTTAACATGCCAGGGATCGCTTAAAAAACTCAGCAGCGTATATACAGTTGTATAGACTACCACGAGCCTTTGATTTGCAGTACATGCTTTGGGTTCTTTTAAGACTAGGCCCTCTTTTCCTCTCGGTATAATTGATGTAATTTATTTTAACCTGTGTATATGTCATAAGTAACATATGCACGCTCTGCACATCTTTAGAAAGACAAAAGAGACTGCCAGTAAAGCTGAGTCAGGTGTACGTCTATATGCGTGTTTTGCATTTAAGAAAGCAAACTACCTGATTTGTGTGAAGGAAATACTTGTTTTTTGGAGGATTTTATCAGTGAAAAATTCTTTCTATCCTCAAATCCTCCAGTGTCTAGTTTCTTTCAAAATATGTAATTCCACAGAAAATTAAGAATTCTGTAGATCATTGAGTTATAATAAACAAGCACATAAAAAGTAGCACTGTATTTTAAAAACTAATGCATTTCTTTCTAAATGCCCCGAGTTATATGAAAGGCTGAGCTATGAGTTTTGGGTTGCTTTTGGTCTAAAAAAGTAAGTTCCTGTAGCTGAAGAGCTGCACAAATAGTAGTGTAGTCTGCAAATTTCTAAACAGTCTAAGATTTAGCAGTACTAGGTCTAGATGTGCCGTTCTTCATGGGTCATTGTCTTGAAAACAGACGTGGTATCTGCACTTGTGTGAAATGGGCCATCTGAACAATTTTTCCAGAGCAAGGGTGAGTAATCCATAGCGGCATTGGCTGTAGCAGAGAACGTATGCGGGGAGTACCACAGAGGTCGAGAGGAAGACGGTGGAAAAACCAACAACTTGCTTGTGTTTTTTAAATATTTTGTTTTCTTTAAATGTTTTTGTTTTACAAAAGAGTATCTTGGTGACCCGCTGAGAAATGTGAAAGTTCTTGGAAACTATTTGATGAAAGCTCGGCAAAAGACTAAACCAAAGTACGCAGCGCGCTACTTAGTTCGCGTCTTGTTCCCCAAGGAAACGCTACTGTGCAGCATTATGGGAATGAGCGCACGAGGGCGCAGAACACTGAATCCAAACAAAATTGCTGCAATAAGAGGTATGCCACCTTCCAAAATGCACAGATTTACTTCTTTAATATTTAATGTTTTTAACTTAACAAGGAGTCCCTTTCTGTGTATTTCTGCTAATCACTGTCTAGCAGCTGGGGAACGGATAAATGCGGCAGTGGATGCGCTCCATCCCGCTGTGTATTTGGGGTTTGAAATTCCTGCTTTGTAATTCTCAATGTCCATTTTTCTTCAGTCTTCTTTTCTTCAATCTTCTGGATTAAAAAATTTCTGATTTCTCCCAGTTTTGTGTACTTCAAGTTCATCAGTCATGCTGACTGTTTCTAAATTTTTTGTTACAACTTATTTTGTGTTTGCATGGGTTTTGTGGGGTTTTTTTGTTTGTTTGGGTTGGGGTTTGGTCAGTTTGGGGGTTTTTTTTATACCTGTAGTATACTTGGGATTAATGTTAATTGGTAATTCTTAAATACTCTTTTCTTTCTCTTAATTCTCTTGTTTGTTTGTTTGAAAAATAGGGAAGATGGGAAGGGCATTTTTAAAAAAACCTTTTTTTAAATCTGTGCTGTTTGCACAGATCCCATGGCACGTATATGTGAACCTGTACATCTCCTTCCTCTTTAAAGGATAGGAGATTATTTAAGCTATGTGAAGAGGTTGCAGTATTGCCGTTACCCCATCTTTTTTTGTTTTTCTTTTGGTGTTTTGTTGTTGTTTTGGGGTTTTTTGTTTTTTATTACAGTTAGTATGATAAATAACACCTTTCCCCTAATACTACCAGGAAATGCTTAATAATAAAAGCATTATTCACAGCACCTCAAAAAAGTATCACTGCGCAACTTAAATTCATAGTGTTGCTTAGCTTCAAAACATGAGTTTACTATGTCTCTTTAATTAAAGCTGGAAATCTAAAGCTTTTAAACAGAGTAAACATGAAGCACTTCTTAGCTTTATCTCTTTCTAAATCAGAATACTTTTAAATACTGCTCTTTGTCACAAAGAAATTAAAAAAAAATTCTACATTTTATGTGCAGAATTTCTTGAAACTAATTTTCCCAACTACGATTTGAGCATGCATGGAAAAGACTGGAAAACCTGTATCACAAATGTCAATGCCATGATCCGCTGTTTACGCTCGGAAACAAAAATGAACCCAGTAAGTTGTCTCGAGGTGACAATTTATTAACTATTTATTAACTAAACTTGTGCTTGTTACTCAGATAAGTTATTTGAACTCTTTCTCGTATGGGTGCTCTAACTGGAAATTCCTTGGGTTCCGCCTTTGCATGGCGCAGCACAGGGCTGCTGACTGCAGCACTGGTTCCATATGGGAAAGACTGTATTCCTGTCTCTTGCCTGCCTCTTCCTGCTCCTGCGTCATTCAGTTAAGAGATACATAATCATAGGATGCTAAAAGGAAAGCACTGTAAATGTTGCCCACAAGTAGTGTCAAATTCGATTCTAAGCTTCAACATGTAGCTGCTAAGGTTTTACTGTTTTCACTATTCAGATAAAGGTAGTCATGCATTTCAGCTTGATATTGACTGAAACATCACTCCCAAAACGCCTGTAACTCTGTTTACTTTGCTTTTAAAAGGCTTTGCGCAAATCTGTGAATATTTAGTATCTGTTTCACCTGTGGTTTTCATGATTGAAGTTCAGGAGTAACTATATTTTAAATATCTGGAATCTAATTTCTGCTAAATGGAAATTAAGTGGAACACTAATTACAAAACTGGTCGGCCTCTCCCAGTGCATGTGCTAACCTCATTTAATATTTCAGGAGACAGCTCAAGGGAAAGAAAAAGCGTCTGATGCTCCAGATACATCTCATTGTGTAGATTTAAATTATAATGAAGATAGTGAAGGCAATTCTCAAAACTCTCAGAAAATGACCAGCTCCATGGCTGACACACTACAGAATTCAGGATTGGATACGTTTCCAGAAGCTTTTCACACACCTTCGGTCAAGAAACTGCACTCTTTGGAACCTATGGGTAAACTGAGAAATTTTTATCTTCTGGATACGTGTGTTACATTTTAAGTGGTCAGTGAGAGGCATAAGATGCTACTGTAGGTGGAATTGCTTAGCGAAGGTGATTACTGAACTTCTGTGACTCTCTTCTTTTCCTCTTAAGGCAGTCATTGGTGTATATAAAGTAAGTCTTCACAGGAACAAACAAGAATGTTATCTGGCTCGCAGAACATGTGTTTCCATCTACCAATGTCCCATGATGCATATCCACTCTAAGGCTGGGAAGTTCAGCACTGAAATACTCTGTGCAATTTCTCTGAATAATTGTTTTTCAATATTATTTCACCTTGTGGTTTTTTGTTTGTTTTCTTTTTTTAATTTGATAGATATTCTACCTTAATGGAATAAGCTAGCTCAGAATATCTTTTGAATGGTATTACAGTTTTAGAAGAAAAGCACAGCTTTCTGTGAAACTGGCGATTCCAGACAATAAAAATCCCCAATATACAAATGCATTGGAAAAAATTCCATGTACGGTATGAGATACCTCTTCAAGGAAAATGGGCTGAGATTAGCTGCCCTTGGAAATAATTTATTTTATCAGAATCGCTTTGGAGCTCTGTCAGATTTGCTCCAGCACCCAGGATTTGTTAGTGTAATCCCATGGACCTCCTGATTTACTACACATTTTGCATTTAGGTGGTTTTTTAATGTCTGCAGTGGAGTCAGGTTGAAGTAGTTAAAAAATATTCACTCTGGTTTTCAGTTTCCACTTACAGGATCTAATCACCATTGAAACAGCAGAACTTATATTTACTTATATAGTAAGAGTAGCATCGTCTTTTCACATGAGATGAAAACAATCTAGAAAGCAACCATTAATAATGCAGGTTACATTGCTAGGAGTGCTGAAAGCGTATCAGAAGTGCTGTTACGTCGCTGTAGAACAGGCAGGGTTTTTTGGCTGCTTGGACATTTGTCTGCAGTATGTTGCATTTTAGCATTAGCTGCAATGTTACGGTTTTGCTCTGTTTTTTCCAAGCAAGTACAGTAGTTTCAGGAAGAACCTTTTGTGTCTTAGATTTAGTTAATGCATCCACTTTGGAGTATGGTCAGTATTGGATAAATAAAATTTCCCTCTCTCTCTCTGACATCCTTTTTAGAATTTCTTGGAAGTCCACAGCGCAATGTTCAGTTGCCTTTCTCAGTCATTCATGTAGCTAAGGGGAAATCTCGGCCAGAGTTGTCAGCTCGCTACCTAATTCGTCATATGTTCACAGAAGATGTGCTGGTAAAAAGCAATGTGTATGGTAATCTTGAACGTGGCGTGAGCCCGCTGGACTGCAACAAAATTAATGCTCTCAGAGGTAAGTAACAAAATCTCAGTTCAAATGAACGTGGGGAAATTAACAAGTGTTTAACTTTGTACCCTATGGACAAACCAAGGAGCTTCAGAAATAAGTCTGTGAAACTGTTCTGACAGCTATTAGTGCAAGCAGATGAAGTTACATTTAAGCAACTCAAGGAAGACTCCAGATCACAAACCTGATTGCAGGAGGAAGCTCAATCTCCATGACATCTGCTTAAAAGGGCAACACAGTAGGAGGTGGAAACAGTCCTAGAGGATTCTGGCGGGTGTTGAGGATAATTTCTTGATGCAGGGGCTATGTAGGCCAACCAGCGATAATGGACAAAAGGTTATGGCGCCTTTCACAAAAAGAATTGGAGTGTGATAATTGGTGGCTCTATTGCCTGAGGAGGCTAAAATAATGGACCTCAAGATCCTGAGTAGAGTTAAAAAAATCCAAGAGTACAGACCATGTAGCTTAGGAGAGCAGACTTTGGCTTATTCAGGAAACTCATAGGTGGGAATGTGTCAGAGACAGTTCTGAAGGAGAGAATCTCAGGAGAAAATCAGCAGGTCTCTAAGGACAGCATTCTGCAATCACAGGAGAGTCCATCCTGACACTTGTGAGAACTGGTAGAGTTATGGGCAGACAAGTTTGGCTAAGCAGGGAATCCGTAACTGAGCTCCAGTGAAAAAAGGCAGTATATAGAGTTTGGAAGCAAGGACAGCTTACGAAGCAGAATGTAGCAGCTTAGGCTTGGAGTGTTGGATTGGTGTCAGGGAAGCCAAAGCTCAGTCACTGCTGAGACATGCAAGGAATGTCAAAGGCAGCAAAAGAATTTCCGCCACGACGTTAATCGTAAAAGATTGAGCAAGGAGAGTGTGGGTCTGTCGCTGAATAGAGCAGGTAACTTGGTCACAGCAGAGTCAGATTAGGCTGAGGTGCTTAGTGCCTTCTCTACTTCAGGCTTCACCATGAAGGTCTCAAAATCATGTTTGTCTGGATTTGTGGACAAGGGGAGAGCAGTGGCTGTCACTTAGCTAGATTATTTCTTTAGCAGGGCTTCCACCATTTTTGACAATACTTTCATACTTACATTGGGATGTTGCCTTTTGGATGGGTGGGCAGTAATAAAGGACTAGATGGATGTTTGTGCTCAGAAGGTAGTGGGTCATGCTCTACCTGGGTGACACATGGGGCACTGCAGGTGTCTGTCTTGGTACCTGGCCTATTTTAACATTTTATGAATGACTCGGGGATGATGGAGGGCACTCATCAGGTTTGCATTTGACAGCAAGTTGGGCCTGTATTAACAGGTACACAGCCAGCAGATCAAGCACTCAGGAGTTTACATTTGGATTACTGTGTTCAGTTTTGGCTTCCCTAGTACAGGAAAGAGGTATTGATAAAGCTGGATGGCCACAAAAAGGGACGGGGAACTAGAGCACTTGCCCAGTGAGGAAACAGAGCTTACTTAGTCTGAAAAAGAGGAGGCTCCAAGGAGGACCTAGTAGCAGCTTGCCACTGTCTGTCTGCAGGATTGAATGTCGAAAGATGAGAAACCACAGGCATAAATGGAAAAGAGAGGTTCAATCTTGATAGGAGCAGGCTCCTTTTCCCCGTGAGGACCGTCCAGCAGTGGAGCACATTGCCCCCTGAGGTTCTGCCGTCTGTCCTTTTTCCACACCTCGGTGGACAAAGCCTTGAGCAACCTAGTCTGACCTCAGAGTTGACCTTGCTTGGGGTAGAAGTTTGGAGTAGGGACCTCCCAAGGTCCTTCACAGCCTGAGTGACTGTGATCGGAAGGGAACAGATTCAAGTGCCTTGCCCTTCTGAGGGCTCAGAGGTCAGCTGTCCCTATTCGCCTAAGAGGTCCCATTGAGAGAAAAGGTCTTAGCAAATGGTTTAGTTGTTCAGAAGCTCAGGAGGGATAAGGACCGCTGCCAAGTGAACAGGCAGCGTTTTGAACTAGACCGGTGTGAGCTGTTTGAATAACGAATCTTTACTGAAGTGTGTCTTTTCAAATAACGTGTTACAGCCTATTCAGTGTACGAATATGGACAGTTTTGCAGTTTTTCAGCTTACATGAATCCAGGATATCTTCAGGAAATTGGTATTATTTATTCTATTTGCAAATTCTATTCCAGAAGCACGGAGGGGGGTGGGGGGGTGTTATAACAGGTGTTTTGCCATCTACATTGTTCTTGCTTCTGGAACATTGATCCATGCTCCTTCCTGAGTGGGAGTTTTCTGTTAGTCTTATTCTGTCCCTCCCTTGTTTTATCCAGCAGGGCTGGATGAAGCAAGCAGAACTGTGACAGTAGAATTAGCGTAACAGGTGTGTAGTAAGTGAGGATGTGAAGCAGGTTGTAAGTAGAAAGA
>NW_010426112.1:58308-62124 GCF_000710305.1 Buceros rhinoceros silvestris | reverse complement strand
GGTTATCACACAGAAAAAAGTTGCCATTATGCGGTAAGACTTAAGCGTGGCCAGCACAAACAATGGTGTTGGGGGAAAGACCATCAGGTTTTTGGTGGCCGTTTGCTCTGTGGCTATTACAGTATCTTAGAGAGAGTTCAACATGTATCTGAAAAGGTTTGGTCATGCAATAAAGAAATCTTTCTACCTTTAATTTTCTCTGTTCTTGTAATATTTTCGTTGTAAAAGTTGGCTTTTTCTATGAAAAATACCAAGAGAAAATACTTTGCAGGAATTCTTAAGTTTTGCTTATGGGGTGTTACTTAGTGAGCTGAATCCCAGGCTGCGGGCAGTGTAATAGTGGCGTGCCTTCAGCGTTTCCCAACACCATTGGCTTGATGTAGGGTCCTGTGCCCTTATGGTGTCACTGTGGGAGACTGCTCACTGGATTAGTAAGGTTGCGTGTTGACTAGTTACTCTCATCTGGACGATGGTCTTAGTCATACAGTTTAGTTCTAGGTAGTCCTGCAAGGAGCAGGGATTTAGACTCGATGATGCTTATGGGTCCCTTCTGACTTGAGATATTCTGTGATTCTAGATTCATCACGCTTTTTTGCAATGTGCATCTCCTAACAAATCTTGAAACTGCTTCTCCTCCATGTCTGGAGTATAGGGAGATTGAAAGCGTTGTTAAGATCTGGACAGTGCAGCCTAAGAGCTCCACAGATGTGGCAAGATTGTGTCTGAGGATAGATCAATAGTGCTAAATAAACTGGAGCTGGGACTTGCACTCTCTGGGGTGATGACTGAGCATGGCTTGAGGGACAGAGCATTCCAGAAACCATTCCTAGTATGTCAAGACTATACATAAGAGTGGACTTCCCAAACTGTACCTCTTCCTTCACCACTAGCCTGGAAAGCTTTGCCACTGCAAGTGTCTCCATATACTTCCCGTAGTACACACACTTGGCTTCATGACATTTTGAGCTTAAGCAGCAGTTAAAAGATGTGTTAAGTGTGTCTTTGGACTACAGGAACACTCTGCAGGCTCCAGAGCAGAGGAGAGACAAAGTCCTTTGTGTTGTGATTGCGGCCAGGCTGTGTCACTTGGCTTTGGGGCCAGAAGACTGTCCCTGGACCTGTTTTCTTCAACACTGTAACATAGCCTGGTTGGTTGGCAGCCTCAGCTCCCTGAACGTAACCCTGAAGAGGAGGAAGGGGTCCCGCATAGCTTTGCTGTAGTCCCCACAACTGGTCAGTTTCTGTCAAAGAAAAGACATAAATAAAAAGCCGATTCATGGGCCGTGTACGAAGGCTCTGTAGGCCTGGTGGTAGCAATTCCTCTTCTGTGCTGCAGTTGAGGCCAGGCATTTTCTGGAATTTGCTGCTGTGGTTGGAGGGGAAGAGAGCCTGGCTGCTGCTTCAGCCAGCATCTTGTGTATCCTTTGTCAGCATAGTTCATTACAGCGGTGTCCTGGGAATGAAAAACCTAAAGTGCTCTTGCTCACCCCCTGGTGCTTAGTAAACAGCAAGAGCACAAGTTTTTCTTGCTGTTGTTTTCTTCCTTCAGACCCATGCTTTTCTAGAAAAATTGGTTTGCAGGTTTGAAACTACATGTTAAAATATCAACTGAAAATAAGGATACTATATTAGATTTTTACTTGCTGGTATATGTGAGAGCAATGGAAGAACAAAACTGACATAACATCAGCTTAGCTATACCTTTCGTTCTAAAAAGATAAATCTAGATGTTAATCAGAGAAGTAGAAATAGTATTGCCTTTGATTTGAAATTACAGCTGAGAATTCCTTTTTGGTGCTTATTTAAATCTTTTAAAAGATTATTTAAATCTTTTAAAAGATTTAAATTCCTCTTGCTTAGAGGAAATGTGTAATTCATCTAAGCTCGGAAGGACAATCACTCCTCAGTAATAAAAAAAAAAAGGTTAAAATCTGTTTTTAAAACAACTCATTTTACTTGTTGGAGAGAAAGGTGCTGTAGCCTTACCTTATTTATGCCATTGATACTGAACTCAAGTATTTGTTTACTGATCTTGCTGCAGTATGGTAAGGAGCAAGCTTTTGCAGTTTTTTTCTGTCGCTGTTCTTGCACAGCTGTGTTACGTTGAATTGCTGTGTCTCATTTTAGGGAATACAGTTGTCAGAGGTCCTCTGAAGGAGGACTTGGTCCTGTCACATGCTGGTTGGTCATTCTGCAATGGAGCCTGAGATGTCTTAGCTCTGGCTGACCACGTTAGAAGCTGAAGTTATTCAGCTCTTCAAGGCATCAAGCCCATGCGTATGGTTACCTGCTTTCTGTGCATATTTTGGTTTTATGCTTAGACCTTTTGTTATTAATTTTCAATTTAAACAGAAAGAGGGGGAAAAATATCTGCTCTCTAGCTTTGCCCTTCAAGCCTCATAATATTCCATGCTACCTGTTTTGGTAGCATGCACTTGTTTTGGCTTAATTACATCCATAAAGATTATATAGCGTGCATAAATAATTGATAACTCACTATTTTTTATTTGTTTATTTTTAGACTTTCTTCAAGAGAGTTATCCATCCTTTGATCTAAAGGAAACTGGATATGATTGGAAGGCATGCGTGGCTGCCATAAACAGCACAATCCGCAGTCTCAGACATGACCATAAAAAGGCTGCAGTTGGAATCCACCGGAAGGTCTTGGCAGCGCCGCAGTAGAGTGCAAAGAGTCCTCAACAGAGTCCCACTTCAGTAAAGCCATCTGAAAGTGACACTATCAATCTCACAGACTGAAGCTCTCTACCACCTGTCTCAAATCTTAATTTAGCAGGTTTTTATAAATCCCACGTAGAATCCCACATTATATTGAGTTGTCCTATTACACTGAGTTGTCAGCAGCCCTAAATAGCATTATTTCATGAGACCAGAGTTAGCAGACAAGTTGGGAACCCTCCCTGCTTGTATAGGTAGCATTTGTGCTCCTCAGAAATTACTTCCAGATTTGCAATCTTATCTCCCTAAAAGCAACTTCTCATGGTTCATTGACTCCAAAAGATTAATCTGATTAGAAAAGATACACCGCACATTGAGTCAGCGGAAGCAGGTAGAACTGTGAAAAGAATGGTCCTCCTTGGAAAAAGACTTATAGCCAAGTTAAATTATCTCATTATGTGCAAGGAGTTAAATTTGCTTTGACAGTTGGATATTTTAAGCAAAAGTGTCATATGCAGAAAGGAAAAAAAATTTTTAATTGCATCTAGCTAACTTGTTATTTCTCCCTCTCACTTTTTTTGCCTTCTACAGCAGTCTTTGTTGTAGGATAAGGAAACGGGCAAAAAATAATGTAAGTATAGTTGGAAATTTTTTTTTTTTTTTGCTCTCCTGTAGCTCTACGAAAGCACAAAAAAAGGCATCCAGAACAAACAGTCCAATGGTTGGTTCTGAATTTTCTTGATGAAAATTAAAGTACTTCTTCAGGGACTTTGTCTGCTGTTCAGTGCTATATGTCTCATCCACTAGTGTGCAGGTCCACAAGCTGCAAATCTGCTCCAACTTTTTTCTAGAGGATTTGGATCCTGGTTCCGGTTTCAGAAATAATAATTTCCATCAGCTTCAAGTCATCCTCAGTTAAAACTGAGAATGTTACGGAAAACTCGGAAGAAGCTCCGTAACACCAATGTAGCATTAAGAAGCAGCATTTATTTATTTTGCAGCACGGGATGCATGGGGGATCATCCTGCCTGTCAGGCATACCATATGCTGCCTCTCCATCATCATGGCTTGGCTTCCTGAACGAAGATCTGGGAAGGGCTTTTCCCACGCTCACTGCAAGCGATGAGTGCACCCTTCGGG
>NW_010426112.1:31285-57931 GCF_000710305.1 Buceros rhinoceros silvestris | reverse complement strand
AGCTCTCAACCTCACAAGGGCACGCAAGCTCCTTCCCTACAGCAAGGGGGTGCCCGTGAAAGAGTCGCTGCTCTGCCTCCGGACATCACAGACCCCGGCACGGGGCGGCCGGGGCTGCCAAGAACGGGAGTCCTGGAGGGTATGCTGCCTCTACCAAAGCTTTTATCACCCAATTATATACATATTCGTTCTTTTCCCCGGAATAATCCTACATACTCATTCTGTTTCTTAGAACTGATTAATATTTTAGCATAGCCATTACGCATGCAACCTGGACCTGTAGAAGGCATTTATGGTAGACTATGGACGGCCCTGCCAGTTGCAGAAGAAGTATTTCTTTAGGCTTCACTCTTGGTTTCTCCCATATGTGGTCGTTAATTGGCAAAAATTAATGTTTTTACCAGAGCTTGTTGTGATTTATGCTGGTTTCAACCAGCCTTCAAACGGCTCAATCCATCTTTTCTGTTTTGTCTTCCTCGTCTGCTTTCCAAGCCATTCAGATTCTTCTCATTCTTTCCCAGGCCGCCAAGTTCTTCGTATCTCTATTGTACAGGCTAGTATTTACAAGGTAACAGAACAAGGACACATGCTGTGCTGTTGGTGTGCAGTAAGAGAGGACCAGCGTCGGTGGTATGCCTTCTCAAGCTGATAATTATAGCTTTTAATACTCAGGTCTACAAAGCTAGGCATGTTTGCTTTGCAGTCTGGTAGGCTGCTGTGGTAGAGACTTGTCATCCTGCCTTTGTTAACTTAAAATCTTGAAAGATGCGCATTGATAATTCACATAGTCACAGACTGGTTGAGGTTGGAAGGGACCTGTGGGGGTCACCTGATCCACTCCCAGGGGAGCAGGGCCACCTAAAGCCAGCTGTCCACCACCATGTCCAGACAGTATTCACGTATCTCCAAGGATGAAGACTCCACAACATGTGCAAGGACTTAGAAGTTGTCACTATGAGAAACTGTTTCCTGATGTGCAAAGGGAACCTCCTGCGTTTCAGTTTGTGAACTGAACCATCAACTCTGCTCCTGTCACTAGGTACCACTGAGAAGACCCCAGCTCTGTCCTTTTGGCTCCGCCCTCATTGATTTTCTTGCCCTTCATCTGCAAAAAATGTTTTCCAGGAGAGCTGCTCCATCACCTTCCCAGGCCTGGGGGTGTGGCTGACTGGTCTGTAGTTCCCAGGATCCTTCTCTTGTCCTTCACCAAGATAAGAGTGACATCAGCATTCATCCAGCTTTCAGGCACTTGCTCCCATTTGCCTTGATTGATCAAAGCTTCTCAGGAGTTGTCGGGCCTCGACCCGACATCAGGAGGCTCCTTCAGCACTCACGGGTGCACCTTGGACTCAGTGTACGTCCAGTTTGCTTAAGGATTCCCTGAGAAGATCCTTTTCCACCCAGTGTGTATTCGTTGTTCCAGCCTTTCCCCCGGTCTGTGGGATTCCCGAAAGCTGGTCTTGCTAGTAAAGGCTGAGGCAAAGGTGGCATTGGAATCCTCAGCCTTTTCCATGTCCTGTGTCCTGCGTCCCCCCTGTCATTCAGCAGTGGGCCCACATTTTCCCTAGCCTCCCTTTTGTCACCTGTGTACTTACAGAAGCCCTTCTTGTTGTCTTTCACATGTCTGACCACATTCAGTTCCACCTGGGACTTCAGCTTTCCTAATTTCATCCCCGGATGCTGAGACAATGTCACTGCATTCCTTGCAGCTTACTTGTTTTTCCTTCCACCCTCCATATGCCTCTTCTGAGTTTGTCCAGAAGCACCTTGTTCATCCACACAGGCCCCCTGCCGTTTTTGCCTTAATTCTTCTTCATTGAGATGGATCTCTGGAGTGTGGAGGAGGTGATCGTTGAATTTCAACCAACTTTCGTGGGCCGTTATCCCGTAGGATTCTTTCTAGCAGATCTTTGAGGAGACCAGAGTCTGCTTTCCTGAGGCCCAGGTTTGTGAGCTTGCTTTTTACTCTCCTTCCTCCCCTGAGGATCCGGAATGCCACCATCTCATGGTCACTGCAGCTAAGGCTGGTGTTGACCTTACCGTTTTCAACAAGCCCTGTGTTACAGTGAGCCTGAGGTCTCAACCTCTCCTTGTTGACTCCTGTCGCTTGGAGGAGGAAGTTATTGTCAGTAATAAATATTCATGCCCTTGTCTTTTCTTTTTGTCCACACAACACTAAGATTTATTAGTGCACTGAATTACGTATTTAAAAAAAAACAACTCGAAAACCAAACTAATTTTGAAAATTAAATAAAAGGGAATAGCTATATATATTCAATTTCACACCCTCCTTGGTTTCATTTGTAAGTTGAAATTCTACAGCAGTAACTGTGCAGAATTTAATGGCTTTTTTCGGCTTTTGGAGTTCTTTGTTTGTTGCTTGGGGCTTTTTGGTTGTATTTTTTAGTTTTGGGTTTCTCGTTTTGTTTATTTTCAAAAGAGGAAGTGTTCAGTATACACCTTTCTGTTATTTGTTTTTCCAGCATCAGTCACAGCCCCTCTCACTGTCTTCGTATTTGATGACTGGTGTGTGAACTTGCCTTGACACTTGCGTTGTGTCTGAGTGTGTCTCAGACATTCAGCTTCCTCAGAGAAGAGAAGTCAGAAGGCTGACCTCTGAGAGCTGATGCAACTCTGGCATCCAAAACTATGCCTGTGTACATAGAACAAGATTTAACTCTATCTGTCTCCTCCGAGGCAAAGGTTTCATCATTCGTTTGCTTGCTAGCAGTAGGGTAAAATAGTGAAGTTACTTGTTCTCACTTTGACTTCTGTTCATGACAAACAGGCAGTGTTTGTTACATACAGTGTAGGATCGGCTTTTTTGGTTGCAAGTTAGGATATGCAATGGCCTTACCAGATACTAAATTAATAATTTAAGTTTCTTCTACCTCCTTGCAGAAGTCTTCTGTAGGATTTAAGAAATGGGGTGGATTTCTGATTGATTTCTTTTTTTACTAGGAATGTTGTACTGTAAATTTGGGGGTTTTTGGTTTACTGCTAAAGAAATTCTGCTGTTCTATACGGTTGTTCTTGTAAATGCCAAGAACTTTGTTGTGTGTAGATATTGCTAGTTCCAAACCTCAGAAAAAGCAAAAAATGCTTATATTTTTTCAGTAGTTTTATGAAACTTTTTCTCTGTCCTTCACAGATTTTAATGGTAGAATGATATATTTATTGAATGACCTGTCTGACACTGAAATCTGTTAGTGTGGTGCGTACACACCTATAGCTTCCATATTGAAAAGAGAATTGAATAATCGAATATAAGTAGAAGTAGTTCTTTTGTTTCCATTTCAAATGTATCAATTTTCGCTAACTTTTATAAAATAAAATCACAGTATTTTGCTGTTAGGAATAAAGTATTTTACAAATAAAACTATCATATAGCTCCTTGAGTACATATTTGTGTCTTAATTCCTGCACGATGGATCTACAATTCAGGTACAGTTTAATCTGAAAAGATTCTTTCAAATCTTCTCTCTCCTTTCAAGAACCAGGGGCTTTGAGGAAATGTTCTGGCTGAGGTGAGATGGTTTCCAAATTTAGACTGCCTTAACTGTTTCAGTAAACCAAAGCAAATTCTTTTGGACTTTACTTGTCAGTTACAGCTTTGCGTGAGTTACCTGAAACAGAGATTTCCACAAAAGAGGAGGAGTTGAGTAAAATGTTTAAGAAACTTCTTTAAACCTTATTCATGCAGTGGAAGCGGTGTCTATTGGTCCTTGTTTGAGGAATAAGACAGGGCTGGAAGGTGATCTGCTCATTCGAAACGCTGAGAATTCACCACCCGTCCTCCATCTGTGGTCCTAATGCAATACGAGTCCTTCCTCTGCACAGTAGAGCTGGGCCGCTTTATTCATGTGTGACCGACGTCTCTAGGTTCGAGATGATGTTTCACAGTTCATCTGGTACCTCTGGCGTCAGAATTGACAGCAGTTTAATCTAGTACTGTTCATGTCCAACATCTGGAGGACGTTTCCTGTTAACATGTAAAACGTTGCACTTTCCTGATGCATCCATCTATTGCGTATAGTGCTCACAGTATTTTCATGTGATGTATTAAATACTTACATGTATAACTATAATTTGCAGAAGAGTAGCATATATATATATTTTACACAAGTTTTAAAATACTTTAGTATTCGTTTTCACCTTAGGATTGACCCTAGACAGTGGCAGTAATATGGAAGTAAACACCATGGCAAAATTCCACCCCAGCCTCCAGTTCTCACTTCCAACTGTTGCAGAATTCAACAGAGTCTTTGTATATGTCAGACCTGTAGTACCGGATCTTGCTCCATTAGTGGTCAGATCCTTGTTCCTATAAATAAATCTTCCTGCAAGAACAATACCTCGATGGTTCTGTTTCCAGCTTAGCGCTTCCATAGTACTTGGAAAAAATCGCAAGGGAGTGCCTTTCCTTTCCTTCTGCAACATGAAGATGGCGGGGGTTTGGTTTGTTTGTTTGTTTCTTTAATTAAAGTTTAGATCCTTGAAATAGCTATTGGGTGACTGATAAGCCCTCTGTGTCAGACCTTCCTCTGCACTCGGGCAGTGTTGCTTCAAATTAGATATGCTGCTAGAAACTTTCCCAGCAGTTTTCTTGGCGCTTGCTCCCACGTTGCTGGAGAAGATAGGCTGGTGTGTGAGCGACTGAAGTGAACGGAGGAAACATTCACTGGTCAGCCTGAACCTGCACTCTTGTGAAGGGTTTTCTGTACAAGCTGGGAGATAAGTCTCCATGAAATACATCTGTTCTCCCTCACCTGGCTTTACAGTAACAGGGGCTGCAGCGGGCAGCGCTGGGCTCAGCCAACCTGCAGCATAGCCCTGCGCGGGCAAGGGCGGGGCTGTGCTTGCAGAGGTGTCCCAGGCCCACGCGCAGGGGTGGCCAAGAAGGACAGAGTCAGGCTGCTCAGGGCTGCCAAGTTCGCTTTTTGCCCCCTGAGGCTCTGATCGAAAATTTTGGAGGTTTCACGTCATGTATGTTGATAGGGCATCTCACAGATGTGTTCAGCTTTAACAGCCAGAACTCATCCCTTAGGGCAGTGTCAATGTCAATACCAATACCATTATTTTCTTTAAGTGTTTATTCAGATCGTTTGACTGAAGTGCTCATAGGATTTTAGAATATGATGTAGAAAGAGCTAAATATTTGCGCAGTTTTTTATTTCTAATTTTTTTATAGATATGGCAGTGTGGTGACTTTGTAGTTCTCTTGTACAGTCGCTGATTTCTTTCGTTTAGAATACAGTACGATGGTACCTGTGCATGACGTGAGATGAGAACTGCTGACTTCAGATGCCATCAACTATGAGCTTATGTAAGTGTTTCACTCACAAGTTCAACGTAGATTTATTTGTTTATTTAGTTATTTTTCCTCCCTTAAGTGGAGAGGTGGCATCGATCCTACTGTTCCGTGAAATTCACGTCTGCTCTGGAAGGAGAGCCAGCTCTGACTCCTGGGTAGATCGAAGGGCTATAGCACCACCTACTGAAGGCCGGAAGATTTTCTGAGAAACTGAGAACCTCCCTGACTGAGATAAATATTATTCTGACAAAATGATGTAGTTGTGAGAATTTAATTTTGGTGCTCCCTCTGAACAACTGAGGTTTCATATTTAGCTGAGGTTTATCCTTTTAAGTGAAGTGTTTCTGTTTAAAACCAATTAATTTTAGTTTGGATTTGTTTGTTCAGTGAGATGCTATTTATGTTTTAGTTACTTTTAACGTATTCTGTAAATCTTTAACACATGGGGCAACTATTCTCATACACTTTTGTGTGAGTGTTAAAATGCAAGAGCAATGGAAAGCCAGGATCAGCATCCACTTTTCTCACAGCCTTAGCAGGTTCTTTGGCATTTAATCTGGTAGCGTGAATTTTCCAAGGGTGGCGTCTGCTTTGTTAGCCCCATCAAGAAAGAGAACTCCACAGCCATCAGCAGGCAGGCCAATGCATGACGCTTAGGAAATTCCCCAAACTGTGTGAAGGGGCCACAGGTTGTCCCGAAGGACATCTTGCTGTTCGTAGTGTGGGATTTCAGAAGGCAGTATAACAATATTGTGGAAGACATTTTAAAACGGTGGGTGCCTGGTTTGAGACAGGAAAGGTTGTGATTACATAGCAGAGAGTAACAAACCAGCCCAAATTGAGGGAGTTTTCAGAGGTGGGAGGTTGCTGTGCACCGAAGTACTTGGAAACTTACTGAAACGAACGGGCATTCTGGCTTCTGGAACTGCTGACAGGATGCTGTGCGTGTCTTTAAATCGCTTAGTTTAGGTATTGTGTGGGCTAATACGGAGTAAGGTGTCCAGTATTTGCTGACTGGTGCTCTTCAGTATGCAGAAGGCAGTCCATGCTTCTAGCTAGTTCAAGTTAAAGGAGTTAACTAGCTCAGGTTGCCTCAAACATGGGTTGTTTGATGTTCCCTTGTCTTACGCCAGTTAATCCCTCCTCACGCCACACCTTTTAAACTGCATATAGACAAAGCGCGGGTGTCTGTAGGAGTCTGGGGCATTTTCTATCTCGTTCAAGTTGCTCTCTAAGGCTTTTACTCTGAAAACTGTTTGAGCTTTGGCAACAAATATGCTGAAAGGGATTGGCTTAGTATTCTGATCCGCAAGATAATTGCCTTCCCTTACCAGTTACGCAGGCAGGAGATTTCAGAAGGAAAAGGAAAGCTATTTACACTGACCCTGAATGGAAAAAAAATAAATAAATTGTATTTTAAGTTCTTGACTTGCATGCTACTGTGCTTGTTTTAGTAGCTATAGGAAGGGAGTGAGCAGAGCAGTCAAGTGTTTGGGACATGAAAATAAGGCATGTAGGCACATTTTTTCTCCCGATTGTCAGAGAAGGATGAAAACACAGAAATGAATATTAATGCATTACAGCCATGATGGGTTGTCCCAGGTTCAGCTAGGACAGGGTTAATTTCCACAGCCAAGGCAGCAGGACCGAGCCAGCCAATGGCATATTCACACCACAGTGACATCATGCCCAGTGTATACAAGGAGGAGGGGGGACGGCGGGGGTGTACAGTTTTTTCAAACAGCAGAGTGGTGTGACAGCAGCGGCGGTAAGCAGTGTGTTGTGTGTCACTCACTTTGTTGTTGTTACTACTATTGTTTTCTCTCTCTTTGTGTTGTTCAAGTGAACTCTCCTTATCTCGATCCACGCGGCTTTACTTTCACCTTTCTTCTTCCCCTTCCCCAGGGGTAGGAAGGGCGTGAGTGACCCTCGTGGCTACATGGTGCTTAGTTGCCAGCTAGGTTCAAATCATAACATTGGTTTTGTGTAAGTATTTTTTTTTTTCAGATAATTTGTTGATTCCAAACTGAGAAAAGTAAGAAAAATACAGAGGGTTTTTTTTTTAAAGAAACCTGCTGTAGAGTAGTTGTTCTCTCACTACTATGAAGGCAGTTAGTTTTCTGCTTTATTGTCATGACCTTCTTGAAAATGAATTTGTCATTTAAAGTGGCAACCTTATAAAACATTATTTGTTTTCCACGCGTTGCAGAACTCCTTAAAGTCCAGTAAGATAGTTTTCCATGAAACATTCTTTCCATGTATTTGGATTATAAGTGAGGATTATCCTTCTGCTGTGTGATCTCAAGGAGGTGCTAGTTGAGCACATTTTGTCCCATTTTTTTTCAGGATGTAGTTCTACATAGCTGCACTTCCAGTGTTCACTGGAAACAGAGATAAACCAAGCAAGCATCTGTAAAAATCTTTAATTTCCTCCATGTAGCCAGTGAGATGTTTTTACATGGAGACCCTATTTTGGAATGTAATTTCTTTTTCACTCTTATAACTGTAGCAACTGTAAAAGATAATTTTCCTATGACAAGGCAACAAAGTCAGCATATTCTTTGTAGAAGGAAAAAAAAGCCCACACCCCAAGCACTGAAACCTTTTGTATTTTTGTGCCTTTTCTCAATTTCATTTTAAATATGCGCTTGTCCTAAGAAAGCCTTTTCTCAGAAACTGTGGGCAAAACCTCGTCTTGCTTGTTCTGGAAGCAAGTCTGGTCAAGCTTTTGACTGACTTTGAATTTGTTGTACTGATAGTTGCGCCTGTAGCCCAATTCTGCAAACACCATCTGAGTGCCTAGCTTAGGGACTCCTCAAGGTAGGAAAGATCAACATACGGAAACGTGGTTGAAGGATCAGGATTAGTTCAGCAAATAAAAGCTTCAGTCAAATAAAATAGTATAATAATTCATCAAATTATCTCAAGGAATAAATGTAGGAAATGGGTGTTGTGGGCACTCAAACAAGCTTTTCAGTTGTAGCTGTTCCGTGCTCCTCCTGGGTGCTCCTGACCTCATGGCCATGGTGTAAGCTACCCATCCCCCTTCATAATTTGGCACGTGAGCTTGCACCGCACAGGAGCACGAGCTTGCACAGGTTCCGAGCAGCAGCGGCTGAGGTGCCTGCCCACATGCTCTTCTGCCGACTTCTGTGAAGGCAGAAAGACCAAGAGCGATGCTGCCTGGGGCTGCCACAAATCTCTGCTGAGGCAACGTGAGCCAAAGCCCCAGCTTCCCCTCTGTCACAGGGCTCTGAGAATACGGCCACAATAACAACCAGTGAATCCTACCTGCTTTGTAAAATGCAGAAACTTAATCTTCAGTGGTTTAGATTGTGGAGTTGTTTCCTGTGCTTGTCTTAATTTCTCCAGAGAAAGTCCATTCAGTTAAATGTCAGGAAAAGGACAGCGGTCATTAACAAAAGCCACTCATTCACAGAGAAGAGGGATGCTGAAACTATGACCAGTAAGCTTTCTGGGCCAGGGGTCGCACTATTTTTCTTTCTTTACTCGATGCTCCGTGCAAAAGGGTTTCTGAGCAGAGCACCCATCAGCGCCGCAGTCATTCAATAAATTCTGGCCTTTATTTGGAGGCCCGATTCAAACCCAAATGAACCTGCAAGTAATCTCGCTGCAGATCTTACTGGAGGTCGGCCAGATTGTTTGAAGTGTAGCTATATAAAATTTTTAATTTTACATGGGTTACGTGTGAATAAAAAATTTTAAGCTAGAACTATTTTGAAATAGCTTTTGTAATGAATATTAGGTCTTCAGCCAGGGGAACAAATGCAAATGCATCTCATCTCCAGCTGCAGATGAGTTGAAATGTGGAGTCCCTAGCCCTACACGCACACTTTGAGCACTTTTTTTTCTTTCTGCTGACAGCCTTTTAGCAGCATCCCCTCAGGAGGCTTATATTATGAAGTGTAATCAATCTTCCGTTTGGTGAGTTCCAGGATATTTAAAGTGCTGGAAGTAGCAGGCTGCTGCTGCACACCTTGTCGTGAATCAATTTCTGGTTCCTATATGCCTGATTGTTAGTGAAGCCTCGCTTATTTTAGGATGAGGTGAGTATCCTGTGAGCTGGAATGTAGGTACTTCTTCATCAATCCAGTGGCTCCTTGGCTTGCCTCCCTCTCTTCTGCCTACGCCCTGTAGCCACGAGCCAGCCTCCTCTGCTCCCACTTTCTTGCAGAACGAACCCATCCAAATCAGCTCCAACTCAAGCAGTTCCCCTCTGGGCCGTCCTGATTTTCTTCTTTCGCAGCTCCCTGCGAAACACACCTGGCTGCCTAAGAGCACGCGGGTTTTTGAACGCTGAGCACTTTTTTGTGGTATGCTTTCTGCTAACTTGGAAAGGTCAGCTGGGAGAGCTCTTGTTCAAGCAAACACATCTCAGCGAGTGGTGACTCAGTAATTTGTATTGTCTGGTATCTCCTGACTTGCATTAGAAATGGAAGAACAATAGCAGAGTCTGACTCCCCGAGGACATTGTGGGTTTGGTTTTTGTTTTGTTTTTAATAAAACCGAGAACATTTGTTGCTGATTGGAATGTCTTAGGATATTACACTGAGATGGTGTATTTTAGCTGAGCTTTAGTCGGCCTTCTGACTGGAAGAACTGCACAAAACCCCAGAACTGCTCTGTGCAAAAAAGATGAACATTTTTTATGTCTGCAAAAGGCATTCCATTTTGTATGTGTTCTCATGTTTTGAAGAACATCGTGAATGTAACTGAAAATATACGACAAAGGACGGTGTAGAAAGATATAACCTCAAATAAGCTAGGTAAGAGAATTTTATTTAGGAGAGAAAATTTTATGAAAGACAAAATACAATACTTCCAAGCCTCTATCTTGAAAGCAATGCAAATCCTAGACTACACTCCATTTTTTAATGTCCCTTTCACTGAAAAGAAAAATTGATCCAAACCTTCTCTGCCATTAAAAACATAGACTTTCAACCATCTGTGATAGGTACCCTCCTCACTCCAGCCTTCTTGTAGTCCATCACCAAAGTCTGTATTCTGATGTGCTGAAGGGAATTAATCTCCTTAGAGGTTTTTTCTTTTTCCTTCCCACACTCATATGACATTTCCTGCGAGACTGTGAATCCTCCTATCTGTGCACACCGTAAAGCAAATATTGGCGTTGTAGGTCATTTTAAAGAAAGCCTTTCGAAGAAAAGTGCTTTAATTAACATTTACTTATATTTGCAAAGGAACCTTGAAGATCCTTTATATCAGAATATAGGTCACGGCTCCCAAAGAACACCAATGACGTACTGTAAACTATGCTGTTGATGTATTAGTCTCAGACTCTGAGGCATATCGAATCTGCATGGTTGTGAAGCGCTAATTATTTCTATTAATTTCGATTACGGCAATGCGTAGTGACTGCAGCGGAGGTCTGATCCTGCTGGGCAAGGTGAGTACTCACAGAAGAGCCAGTTCTCCCCTGGTGGCACTCGTAACCCAAGTGAGGAAGAAGTGGGCACCGGGCAGCGCTGCTGTACTGGCTGCGGAGTAGGAGCTGAAGCGCCGGTGCTGTGCCTTGCCCAAGGTCGTGCTGAAGCCTGTTGCAAGGCTTGGCCTGGAAACCCAGGGCTCCTCAGCCACTGTGCTGGTAGGGAAGAATTGCCGGAGTGTCTCGATTGATGGTAACTGGCAGATCATTAGAAGCGAAACGGAGAGGCAGGGCTGAACAAAACTCTGAGGTGTCCCCGCAGAACAGCTTTCGCTGCTGCTGTGTAGCCAGGGAGGCCAAGCTGTGCCTTGGCCAAGCTGTGCTGGAAGCAGGCTCTGCTGAGGCACTGTCCATGCACACCTGCTTGCTCCCGCACGCGGAGCGTGGGGCATTGGGGAACCCACAGAAGGAGCCCTGGTTTGCTCCCGCATTGCCTGCATAGAACAGAGGCACTGCAGGGAGGTTTTTTTTTCCATTGCATTGAAGACCTGAAGCTGTGGGAGTTTCTTTCCTCAGGTGCTGAAGATAGAAAGGGTAAAAGTAATGAAAATCTGCTAAAGACTGAAAATAATAGAATTCCTCATATTCTCCCCATCTTCTCTAGCCCCTAGAGCGTATGAATTCATTGGCAAGATAAGCCAGATTTTATCCGCTTGGCCACGCAATCTTGGTTTGTATCCAGGGGACTTTACAGGTGTAAAATTAACCACGGGAGAGCTCTTCTATTGTTCACTGACTGCAGTGCAAACATATGGAGTGAAAAATAATTAAAACAATATTTGAGTACATGCCTGGTCTCTCATTTTATATATACAACACTTGTAAATCCACCCTCTTTTTTTGTTTGTTTCATTACCTCAATACAGAAAATTGAGACTTGCTTGTTTAAAGAGTGGTTTTCTCTGTGAAATAGTACCTTTTGGAGACAATTTGCCTGTGCTGAGAGCCCAGCAGCGTTCAGAAATGTGCACAAAAAGAAAGGTTTTATTGCTTGGCATGAGCAACAGAATACCTTGAAATGATCCTGTGAAAATACTATGGCAGACTTCTCTAACTTGTCTGCCAGTAGCATACCTCTTAAAAAAATAAATCTGGATTTAACTGATACTAAAAGGTCATGGTCCATCAGCCGCACTAAAATATTTTTAAACCTGTCCCAATACACACCCATCCAATAAACCAGGGAGGCTCCTTCTGAGATTTTCTTTTATCTGGTACAGAAAATGTATTTTAAAGTGTGCCTGGACAACATGCTTACTCAGCAGACTGGAGTGGTTCCAAATTAAGTGGGTTTTATAATTTTTTTTTTTTAAAATCTACCTAATTATATCTTTTTCCTCAAGAGACAAGCACAGCTGCAAAGGTGCCGTTCTGATTTCTCTGATAAATAGCCTGCATTTTATTTACTTATTAAGACCATTTAACACTCCTGTAAGGTGCCAGTTTGAGAGCTGCAGAGCATCCAATTTTTTAATTTTTTTTTCAAGTGTCCAGAACAATTGTGGCACAGGCAGCTTTGTTATTAGCTTCCCCACTGTGCCTGGCAATCTCAAAAAAAAAAAAAAAAAAAAAGAGGGAGTGATTCACTCAAATTTCTCCCTCATGTGGGAAAGGTGTCAGAGTCATTTAAACTTGAGTAGGACAAAAGGGAGAAGGAAACAAGGAGTAACAGGGACAGCAATGTGGGGGGGGGAGAGTGTGGATGGACAACCAGAGATGAAGTGTTTCTGAGGAAGGCAAGGATGTTCCTCCACAGAGGAGAGGACCGCGCGGCAGTTAGATGCGTATCATGAGATGGCAGATCTACTCCCACCTGACACTAATCTGCTTGTCTCAGTTTTCCCCCCCAATCTTTTTCCGCCACCTGAATAAAAGCAAACCATGCTTTCCTTTCTGACAGCGGTGTGCGTTTGATTGAGGATCTAGAATATCATGCTGCTGCTAAAACAGATTAATATGCATATACATCATTGTGTTTGTGTGCAGTGACTGGGGATTTCTGCCCCAGAGTTTGCCATCATAAATTATAGTGCAACTGCTCCAAACTATTAGTAATCCACTACTGGTAATTGCTTGGGGGGGTTGGGGGGCTTCGTGGCTATTACATCTACAAATATGGTATGTGTTATGTTCTAGTAGTTCTTATGTTTTCTAAAGCAGCAAACAAAAAGAAACTTACAATACAAACCACTGCCTGGTTACAAATATAAAATACATTAGATCATTTAGTAGCAGAAGACGGAGCTTTGGGGTCCATATTTGGGGTCATTATCGAATCTGCTTCTTACACTGATTGCAGTCAGCTTCATCCGATGCTCCTCCCTCCCACACGTGTGTGTGACTGCATGTGTGCATGTGCACAGACACAGGAAGCGTGTATCAATTATTTGCAAGTAGAAATGCAACTGGCTTACCGTTATTTCAATAGCATGCAGGCACACACTGGCGTGTGTATCATTTCATGCAGAAAAGTTCTTTTTAAACACTGGATTTGGAGACTGACTTCCCAAACTATTCCCTTGGCCCCACTCCTTGCCATGAACATCAGCAGGAGCAGGTTTACAGCTCAGCTGTAGCTGAACACAGGTTTGCACCACCTTACAGCTCTCCTTTAGCCCGAATTTAATTTGCACTGCTGGTGCTGGCGGGAGGGTGTTGGATTATGGGAGCTGCAGCCCAGCAAGAGGTCGGGCTGGTACAGCCGCACAGAGCCTGACCTGGTGCCAGCACATTGCCCTGCCGAAGATCGAGGAGGTTAAAGATGGAGTGCTGGTGCGCAGCACCACACAGCTGTGTCCCTGGATATGTCACAGACAGCACAGACTAGAGGCTGAATGCTATCCCTGGCAGCGACATCAGCCACGCTGTCTGGCTTTTGCTCAGGGAGTGAAACCCCCATTCTTCTGAGGCCCCTTGGTTTGGATGGGCACAGGACTTCCCAGGTTTCTCTTGTGGGCCCCTGCGCCCCTTCCTTCGCTTAAGGCAGCTTCTGGAGGGAATCGCTGTGAATTGTTTCATTTTCCTCTTCCATTGTCTGCGGTAGGGGGAGATGGCAAAATATCTTAGAGACAGTAAAGCTAAAGATGATCTCAGAGTGTGAGTGGAAAACAGGCATCAGCAGCAGGCAGCTGGGGGAGGAGAAGGGCTAGGCAGCCCTCTCCCAGCCCCAGAGCAGGAGCAGAGCGTTGTGCTGCAAGGGCAGGCAAAACACCAAGTCTCCTATTATCCCTCCATGGCTTTAAGGAGCTGATGCAGAGTTCAAAGCTTCTTCACAATGAAGCAGGTGGGCAACACCTGCAGGCAGTTTGCTTAAGTCCTTATGGGTTTATTTTGGGAATCTGACTGGCTGCCAGGCTGGCTGCTTCTGAGGAAGTCAATACTTAAAGACAAAATGTTCAAGTGTTTGGCCTAAGCTCTGTGTGTTGGCAAGAGGAAAAAAGTTAAACAAAGCAAAGTGTGCAGTCAACAACAGCCCAGCTAGACTGGAATGTGGAGCTCATAAAAAGGAGAGAGGCCTGAAGCCTGGATGGGGGCACAACGGAGCAACCTCTGCCCAAGCATCCCTGCCAGCCCTGCCCACCGCCTGCACCTCTGCAGCCCCCTTACTCTCAGCTCCTGCACCCCCCCACCTGCCTCCTGAGAACAGCGCTGCCAGGCAACACGCGGACACAAAAGAGTAAGGCACATACTCTTCATGAAATCCAGCCAGTGATTTTAGTGGGTGGAGAAAATGGGGCTGATGGAGATTCCCCCCACTCCCAAACGGGGAATTACCTCTTCCAGAGCCTGGTAGCACACTAGGATGGAACGAGAGTAGCCACCTTGGTCACTACCAAGCAACAGGGTGGTGCCAGACTGAATGATAGGGTCACAGGTGCCAGGTCATACCAGCCAAAATGACAGCTTCTTGCCTTGTCGGGACAAGACACTAGCGAGCAGGGCTGGTCAGACGCTGTCAGTTCTTAAAAGACATCTTGGATGTGGAGCACCCGTTTCTATCATTGTCACAAGAGAAGAGGAGCATTTACCATCCTTGAGGGAAGTGGGTTTGAGGCAATGTGAGGACGAGGACTCGGATGCACGCAGCTGAGCGAGGGAAGGATGCACTGGTAAGGGACTGACAAGGAGCCCACTGTGCCCAGTGTGAAGGACAGAGGAAGAGCTGGTTAAAATGATTCTTCCAGCTGAGAGTCTGCTCTGCCCAGAAGCCTTTGCTTTGCTTTTGCTGGCAAAAGCAAGTCCAGCTCTTCTGGCCATGATCTGGGAAGGAATAATGCAAGTGCTGAAGAGAAACCATATGAAGTCAGATCAGGTGTTACATCAGCCACTGAAGAGCTTTTAGCATCAAAGTGTCTACAAACATGGGAGGAAAGAAGTTTGGAGGAACCACAGCCTGCCTCCCACTTCCACAGCCTTTGGGGTCAAAAAAAGGCAGGTTTTATCCGGGTGTACTTACAGATGGCTTTGCATTTTATGTTTCTCTTGGAACCTACAAAACCCAAACAAGCAAAAGCTCCCCGTGATGGCGTGGTCACATAGGGAATGCCCCCTCCTGCATCTTTTGTGGCTGGGTGAATTCTGCCGTCACTTGTAGCTTTACAGGAGATAGATAGAAGAGTTCAAAGAAAGACTGAGGTGCTCCTCTGTTCATCACAGCGTTACACACAGGGCAGTGAGCAAATTAGGTGCTACAAGGTATAGGGCGTATGTTGGTCCTCTCTGAAAGTGCTTCCAGATCAGACAGACAAAATGCTCACAAGGGAGTGGGATTTGTGCAGAACAAACAACAGGAAGGTGCGTGTTCCCTTTGTGTCCTCCTTCTGAAGTGTGCTGGGCTGGGAGTGGGGGTGGGGATGGGGGCCTGTTGCTAAGTGAATGCGTGCTTTGGAAAGTAAAAATATTTACCATCTTTAAGGCCTCCCTGCCCTTCTGTGGTGAGGAGTAGTGCAGCTGTACGAGCCTGTGTTGGACTTGAGCAGGTCTCTGCACTTCGTGCTAAGCCAACACCTTGCAGGTCCGGTGACTGCGGTTGTTAGCCATAAAAGCAGTCCTGCAGAAGGCAGCTACCTTCTCTTCTGCGGTTTAAATCCCTTGCCTTTGGGACGCAAAGCACAATGGCAGCAGATAGGGATTTCTGCCTGAAGACCTTTACCATGACCCACTAGGTCACAACATCTGCTGGTGGTAGGGAGCATGTTCAGTTCAGCTGGGAAGCTCTTGAGGGCCCAGGGAAGCCGTGGGTCTTGCCCATGGCCACGCAGCAAGTCAGCAGGGGAAGGATGTGACCACATCCACACAGGGAGAGATGATGTTCCAGCGCAGTCTTGGCACCACCGGTACCAACACTGCTATGCAGCACAGCAGCCATTTCAGCCACCTCCTTCTCATGCCGTGGTTGTAAATGATGCCATCCAGGGCTGTGACAGGGACGGGTTTGCCTAGTCAAGCAGAAAGCACTGTTAAAATCACAGCCTGGCTGCTTCAAAATCCTGCCTCCAGCAAGCTTTGCTCTCTGTTTGCTCCTCCTGGGAGCTGCACTGCTTGTGCCTGACTCAGGCAGGCAGATTCTCCATCCCCTGAAAACAGATTCAGAGCCAGGAGCTGCTGCGTGCTCCCTCACCAGTCCCACTCAGTAGCTCACAGCGGGCTCCCGAGCCCTGTGATCACGCCTGCCCCCTCAGTCCTGCAGTGCCTTTCTCCATGATGACGTAGCTGCCGTGCGTCCATGGAGGCATAGCAATAAGGTCTGACCCATCTCCTTATCACCTTCAGATCTGTGCGTAGGAAGGGTTTCCTCTTTTTCTCCTGCTGACCCTCAAATTGCTGTTTTTTCATGACTCTGCCTATGTTCACTTACACGAAATGGGAAAAGGAGGTTCCTCTTTCGCATTTGTTCGTTGGTTTCTAGGCCTTTTGTGCTTTATTTTATCCCAGGAGGGCAAGACTGCCCCAGCATTCACTGATCGTAATGCCTCTCGTCGGCAGTGTCGTTTGGGCAGAAAGCATCTCCCGTTAAAATGAGAGGCAAAGCTGGGAAAGAACGTAGGCTGTTAAATACAACGTTGTGAGCTTGAAAGCCTTGCGGTGCGTTCCTCAAACCGAGAAGCTTGCCGTAACGCTTCCTGGAACACACCGTTCCCTCCAGGCCCACCAGCAAAGTTAAGGCCCTTCCTCTTGCAGGTGGCGTTGTCTGGGAATGTGACAGCCCAAGGGGCGCACGCCCCACAACACGGAAAGGTTTTGTTGTTAGCCTCGCTGATAGGGACAGAGCAATTAGTCAGAACATCACAGTTACCATCTTCCTTTCACTGTTACCAAGCCTTCTTAACGTGATTGCCACCGCACAACAGCTAGCTCTTCAGTGAGCCCCTGGGCTGTTCCTTCAGCGTCCAGAGGATTTAAATAGCTTCTCCTCAAGGCAGCACAAGGAGGACTACACAAGCATCGCTCCTGGGGAAAAGATGGTGGCACCAGTGGGGATAGGAAGCATGATGGTAACAGGACCAGCAACGTGTGCATTGGAGACACCTCTTCCACTCTGAACTGCCAGCAAACATGGTTTAGACAAGGACGGAAGTTTCTGACCACCACAGCTTGTACAGACATGGCTAGAGACTCAAGCTATCTCGTCTGTTCTAGGCATATCCATCAGACGTGGTCCCAGGCCTTTGAACAAACAGGAGAAATTTCTCTGTCCCTGGCTTGGGTTTTCGGGGGGCAAAACAGCAGGGGAGCTGCCTCCGTTCCTACGCAGTTCCTGTGAGAGCCTGCACAGCTGAAAGCATGAGCATTACTTGTTTGGGTGCCTCTGTGGGAGCTGAGCTCCTTGAGCAGAGTCTTGTCCTGACTGGAGGTGCCATGCCCTTGAAAATGTGGCCCTTCAGTGCTGCTTGAGTAAATCACCCACGATGTGCTTGAATCTGATGCAGAGGATGCAGCCACCTACTTGATCAATGGAGAGTTTACCTTAAGCTTGTTCTTGAAATCTGCCGTTAGGAGCCTGCTCCAGCCACCCATGCACTCTGCAACGGTCAGCAAAATGTGTTCAGATTTAATGTCAACAGCTCTTGGCATAGCTCTCTTCTGGAGCAAAGCTGAGCAATGGGAAGACGAGGCAAAATCTGCTCAATCGTGATGACTCGTGTCCTGTCCTTTAGCAGTTCAGCAGAGCACAAAATACCCATCTCTTCAATGAGGGAGGCGGGTAACGAAGCAGTTGCAGGAGCTGGGAACCAAGCTGGAATGGGGATTTCAGATCAGATGTCAGTGTACTTTGCGAATAAATCAATGCGCCAGTAAGTCATTCCCACCATCACGCTCTCCAGCCACACCCCAGCCCCACAATCTCCCTTGACTTGAAGCCGTATGTCTCCCCTCCAAAATTAGCACATTCTTACCTGGGCAAAGGTTTAACTCCTGATTTCACAACGGGCTTTTCTGTCTCAGATTTCCGTTTCTTGGTTGCACCAGCCCAAACAGTTGAGTTACTATTGCTGCTGCGACTTTAATAAAATGCTCCTCAATGCATAAAAAAATCCTGTTTTCTGGAGGCTAAGAAAAAAACCACTGACAGATGGCAGCTTTTCGGAAAAAAAATGAGCATCTACAATGATAATGTCCTGACTGTGTGCCAAAAGGTATGCAGACCTGTTGTGTCCCCTATAGGCTGACACGTGGGCCTTCTGTCAATGACACCAGCTTCCTCCTGCAAGTCACCATAGTTAGTGACTACAACATGCTGATTTAGTTGCTCTTGGTCTGTGTAAACTCGGTTTTTCCATCAAACTGGCAACAAGTTACCAAGTCTTGACTTTTTCCTCAATCTAAAGATGAGACGATGAAGCCACAGAGCACAATAATGTTTTTTTCCTGCGGGGATATATTGTTTCCTGAGGAACTAGTGCTTTGTTGAGGAGTAGCTTTATTAAAGAAGAGGAGATCATGGGGATTGTTCCCACCTCTTGGCATTTCTTGGGTCATCATACCCAGGGTCCCACAATGGGAGACTGGAAGTGGGATTCCTTTTCACCTAAGAGGTGCAGAAGCACATACCTCCCTGAAATACTGCTTCAGACCAAAGGTTTGACTAGTTCAAGACCAAACCTTCCACAGTAGCCAGAAATAGACACCTAGGAAGAATATGCAAAAAAAAAAAAAAAAAAAAAAAAAAAAAAAAAAAAAAAAAAAAAAAAAAAAAAGGGTTAGTGCAGTGCCATCCTTGTCCTGGCACACCTTTTCAGTCTCCACCAGCCAGCTATTGCCAGACTTCCTGAGCCAGAGATCGCGCTTGCGATTCAGTTTAATAGACTACTGATAGACTGCCCCCGGGAACTATATTCTAATACCTTTTTCAGTTGCTTTGAGCCATTTATGGCAATGAGTTGCACAGCTGTAATTATGCACAGTATGAAACCAGCTGCTTCCCTGTGTTGGTTTTCAAACCTGCTGCCTGTTTATTTCATGGCGTGCCTCTTAACTCTTGCAGTAACTGAACAAAATTTACTCCCTGCCACCTTCTCCATGCCATCTGTGGTCACCTAGCCCTCAGGCATAAAGTGCCTCCCTCATCTCTGTTACAGCTGTAGGAGAACAGAAGAGTCTTCGTCTCTTTGCTCCTTCTTCGTGAGTGAGAAGTTGTGTGCTCCTGATGACCCCCTTCGTCTTTCTCTCTTCCTTCTCTAACTCCTGTACATCGCTTTTGGAAAAGACTGATCAGAGCAGCATACGGTAACCACGAGATAGGCACTCTATGGATTTCTGCAGCAGCACTGCTTACTTTTTCCCTCCTGAAGATGTACAGCACAGTAGCAATGATTATTATTCCATCCTGCCCTAGCGATGTGTATTTCTCAGGCTGCTGAAAGCTAGTCTTCTGAAATAAGTGGGTAGTCTGTCCTCCAGCGGCTCACTCACCGAGGCTGTTTATGAAAATCAGCGCTGGAAGAAGTTGCAAGTTCGTGCTGTTGGTATGCACTCACTGGACACTCAAATCCGTTCTGATAAGTCACTGAGAAGATGATCAGACGGCGGTGATTCTGCGTGCTGCGCTGCAGGCCGGCCTCAGAAGCGTCATCAAAAACCAGGGGAACAGTTTGCTGTCCAGCCATAGCTGAGAGGATCTCCAGGTTTTCCAAAGTTTTCCAAAACTAAAAATCTCTGTCCTTTCTCAGGAAGTTACTTAAAATTTCCTGAAGAAATTTAAAATTTTTCTGTTAAATTTAGCCTTGATCCAGCTCAGTAAAACATTAAGCATTAAACATCTGCTAAGCATGAAGAACCACTAAGAACGCTAAAAATGTGTGATCCCATTCCTATTTAGGTCTTTATTCATTGTGGCAATTAAAGAGGTGCATTAGCGCTCTGCTGCATTAGGATCTGAGTACCTGCACACAATTAAACGCTGTGCTGAACTGGGTCCCAAAGCCAGCATAGCTGTACAAGATTTTAACCTGTATTTCTGTCTGCTGTGCCGAGAATATGTATTACTTTAACAGATACTTCTCTGTGAAGAGGGATTTACTCTGAAATATGTGACACATGCTATTTTAATGGTTTCTACTTGCAGAATCGTTTTGTGATGGGAATAATTAATAAGGCTTTATGAATAAATTTATTAAAAAATAAGGTTAATATCTTAATTAACCACTTCAAGACCATTCTAAGCAGCAGCATTTGCAGGTTTTGCTATGTATCCGTCAAAACGTTCCGGGGCTGTGTGTACAGTAAACTAGGCAGAGTTTTGTATTGGTTTTCATGTGTGTATATACATATATGGGATTTATTACAAAGAATACCTGAAAAACAGGGTGGAAGCAATTTTAAATCTCAGCTAACCCGGTCCATTGCTATTTTGAGCAATTCTGAGCTATAAGCATACGCAGCCATTAAGATCTACGACAGCACAAAGGCTTCAAGAGACAACACGGAGGCTGCTGTTCACTCTGGTGCCTCCAGCTATCGCCGGTTTCGTCTGGGTTTGCATTGCGGGCTCCCTCAGCCAGGAACGCTTCTTTCAGCAGCAGCATCTGCAGCATATTGGATATCGGAGCGTACTGCCACCCAATCTGCCTTCATCCCCTTGAACTGCCGGAGTGACTGAGGTGCAAAGAAGGCCCGGGACTTGCCCACAGCCACACAGAGTCAGTGTGCCCACCACTTGCCCCCGGCCCAGCTGTTCTAAAAAAGGGGAATAATTTTCCTGTCTCTTTGCTTTAGCAACTTCATTGCAAGGCATCCTCTATATTCATTATACACATACACGCTATTTCTCTTTTTCAGAAGGAATGGGTCTTCACTTACGCTTCTGTTCACAGGCTTGATCATCACCTCTTCTGATGGAAAAAATCTTGGCTAGGAACAACTCTTGTTCTGTGAAGTCAGTGGACAGAATAAGCTAAATACATGAATTTTCTTTGACACAAACAAAAATACCCAAATTGCTGTTTATTATACAATCCTATCTTCCCTCTCCCTTTGCAGACCTGGTGGTGTTCTCTTCAGAAGTTTTTTTTTTCAAGACGTGCCAGTTTTTCAGATCAACCTACATGTAGTTCCATTGAATGATTGTATGACATCTGCACCTGCCTTGTAACTACCCAGCCATTTTACATTGAAAATTTTGCCTCTGATTTTGCTCAATTTCTCGTATAATTTTTTTAAATTATTGATAATATGTCTAAGTGGAAATCAGAATGCTGTTCTTTTCATGGGTCTTGTTTCTTTGTCTTATAAGTTCAGATTTTTTTTAATGAGGCTGAAATTCCACAGAGGTGATAGACTCATACCAGTGGACGGCAGTGTTTCTGTCCTTGGAAATATAGCAGCAGCAGCGCAAAAAACCCACCAGCACATGTGCTGGAAGGCCAAAGTGCTCAGATTTAACTTGACAACCTGATAATGCTTCAAGAGACCTGAGGGTACCCACAAATACAGTAGCTGCAAATGTGCTTTTTTCCTCCAAAGTTCACTGGCTTCTTAGGACATAGGTTGATTTTTTCATCTTTCCAGAGTAGATTTTGACAAAATTCATCGAACCCCATCAGGAGTTGAGTTCAGCTGCAGTACATGTATGTGAGCTTGTGGTCTGACTCACCTCGGGTTGCACCTTTGCAGGACCAGCCCTGCTCACCAGTGTCTTCACTCAGTGGCAAGGTCATCTTTGCTCTGCCTTTGGTTGTTTCCTTACCGACTTACTCCCAAAGACAGTAAGAAAAAGGTGAAATTTAGATTGGAATTTTCCCTTGAAAGAACCCAGTTATTAAGTTATTCTGAGCAGCTTGGGCATTGCTATTTGGGGTTAGAGTGAGTGAAGCCTGTACTTGTTGATCCTGGTGGTGTTGCTCGCCATACAAGCTGGCAGAAATGGGCTCACACAATGAGCTCTTTCTCACATGATCTCCCACATTTCTATTCTCTCACTGGCTTCCATGGGAGTACATGAATAATTCAATTAAGAAAAAAAATTGACTCCTTTTTACTCCCACTCTGTTCTCCAGATGTGCAAACATATCCTGGGCTTTGGTTGCCAGCCGGGCTTCCATTTTTTGTTTACTGACTTACCCCCAGTAAAGCGCGTTCCCTCAGGGCCAGATGCTGGGTTGACTTAAAGCCCTAGAGCCTCTAGTCCTCAGTGGGTGTTTGCACTCACACGGTGGGTGGGTGTGGAGCTGGGAATACATCCCTGCCCACGAGGCTCGGTCAGCATGTCCACCGTGGTGCATAAAGTGGATTAGAGCCTGTCACCCTCTTAAGCTGTTGGGAGTACTTGGCATAGCTCGCAAAAATTAGCACAACTGAGATCATACACATTTTCATTAATCATTGTGAGCCTTAAATAAAAGCAGCACTGCTCGCAGCTCTGATTAAAAGCTTTCCATTGATCATAAAAGTCTAACTCTAAAATGAATTGTTTAACGTTGAAGGATTGAGATAACAGCCAAATAATTTGATTTATCACAAAACCAAGACATAAGAGAAAAGAAAATACTTCAAAATACGAATGCTGCAGTCTCTGTGGCAGGCCCTGAGCTAATTTCAGACAAACTAGGAAAACACCCCCGCCCCCATGGCCGAGTCTGCACCGCAGTACAGGGTGGTCACAGTCACTTGATGCCTGATGGGTGCCTTGGCCAGCACTAATGCGGAGGAAGGAGGCTTGAGGTGCCTTAGCTTTGTGCCGTAAGTCAGTTCCTCTCTTCTGTGTGTGTGTGTGTGTGTGTGTGTGTGTGTGTGTGTGTGTGTGTGTGTGTGTGTGTGTGTGTGTGTGTGTGTGTGTGTGTGTATGTGCTTTCACATGACCCCAATAGAACAGATACACGTTTTTATACAAAGCAAGCAAATTAATGCAAATATTGTGTATTCTGAGTGGAATTCACCTTGCCCGACCACTTCAGCCATCTGAAAACCGGGCGCTTGGGCTGGTTATTTATATTCAATAGCCTCTGTTGTTACTGGAAGGAGAAAATGCATCTCTCTGGTGAATACCCATTTGAGGGGTTCTGAGTCACCTTCCAGAGGTGTTTGTCCCTATTCACTGTCTAGGAAGGGAACAAAGACTCTTAGGTTAGATTAGATACCTGATTTTTAGATTGAACTAAGCACTGGGATCCTGTGTGTGTGTGCAGGATCACGGACTCACAGAATCATTTTGGTTGGAAGAGACCTTTAAGTTCATCAAGTCCAACCGTTAACCCTCTACTGCCAGGTCACCACTAAGCCATGTCCTTCAGCACCACATCTAAATGTCTTTTAAATACTTCCAGGGATGGTGACTCCACCACTTCCCTGGGCAGCCCGTTCCAATGTTTTACAACCTTCTGTTTAAAGAATTTTTTCCTAATGTCCAGCCTAAACCTCCCCTGGTGCAACTTGAGACCATTTGTTCTCATCCTATTGCTTCTTACTTGGGAGAACAGACCCTCACCTCACTACAACACCCCCTTACAGGTAGCTGTAGAGAATGATAAAATTTCCCTTGAGGGTTCTTTTCTCAGGCTAAACAACTCCAGTTCCCTCAACAGCTCCTCATAAGCCTTGTTCTCTAGACCCTTCAACAGCTTTATTGTCCTTCTTTGGACATGCTCCAGCACCTCAATGTCCTTCTTGTAGTGAGGGGCCCAAAACTGGACACAGTGTTCAAGGTGTGGCCTCACCAGTGACGAGTCCAGGGGGACAATCCCTTCCCTCCTCCTGCTGGCCACACTATTTCTGATACAAGCCAGGATGCTGTTGGCGTTTTTGACCACCTGGGCACACTGCTGGCTCATCTTCAGCCAGCTGTTGACCAACACCCCCAGGTCTTTTTCCATCAGACAGCTTTCCAGCCACTCTTCCCCAAGTTTGTAGCAGGGAGTTGTTGTGACGCAAGTGCAGAACCCGGCACTTGGTCTTGTTGAACTTCATACTATTGGCCTTGGCCATTCGATCCAGCCTGTCCGGAGGCTCCCTACCTTCAAGCACATCAACACTCCTGCCTAACTTGGTGTCATCTGCAGACTTACTGGGGGATGATAGAGAGTGTGAACTAATAAGTTCAAGTTCAGACCCTGATGAGCCCCTAGAACTCATTCACTCCATTCTGGTAATGGAGCTGGGTAAGCTCCCACAGAGCTTACAATCCCAGGCACAAATCCCCTACCATACCCTTGAAAATGAATAAAAACCAAGAGCCCCTCTTCTGACCCCAGTTCTGACTATATTCATGCTGCTCTGCAACATGATTTTCTTCCAGGATGGAGGTCTCCTTGGAAGGGCTACTCATCATCAGCCCTGTAATCTCTGGGAATGAGGGAACAGGGAAGTGGTGGATGAATCATTTGGAAGAAATGAGACATAATCCAAACTTCTCTATGCCTACTAAGCTACTGAAATGGCAGCTAAGCATCTGTCAAGTAGCTCTGCTGTAGCCAAAGCTTATTCAGTGGCCGGACAGTTGCAGGCTGGACAGAGGAGACCTACCCGGGCTTAGGGCAGACTACAAACTCTGTGAGCTGTGCAGAAAGATTTGGGAGAAGCCCAAAGACTAGCTGGCTCCTTCACTTTTCCATCAGAAGATAATACTTACCTCTGTGTGGGCAGAAGTTTGCAAAGGAAGTGTGATGTCTAATGTGTGCCAAGCATGGGAATGTACGTGCTGAACGTGAGATGCGTTCAGGAAGTGTGTGTCTACCTCATCAGGTCTTAAGAGTACAGAAAAATCACTTGGATTATGTGTGTGAGTGGCACATCCTCCCAACCTTCATTAGCTTATGGTTACAAGTTCTTTCAGCGTGCCTTTTTCATCAGTGTGTGTGTACATCTGTCTGCTTGTGAATATATGGCCTGTGCGCATATGCTGCTTTAGCCTGCTGCTCAGATCCTCCTCCCAGTCTCCCACCTGGTTTATTCAGGACTTATCCTGCTTTGGTTCCCCCTTTAATGGTTGCACTCCTTTTGCTTTCTCCATATGCATGAGTGTGTGTGGATGCCAGATAGCATCAAAGATCTCCACAATAATTTCCTCCTGGAGATACGCCAGAGAAAATTAAGGCAGACAACAGCTCTGTCCATGCGCTGTTGTGGTGGAATTAATGTGTTTCATTGTTTTTAAAGGGGGGCTGCGGTGTAAACCAGCCTGGCACCCACCCTTCTTCACAGGAGGAATAATGCTCCTGGGTTTCACTATTCCCTTGCTAGCTGTTGAGCTTCAGAGCTGAAGCTTTCTCTTCAAGTCACAATTTTCAAGTACTGACCTTTTAAACTTCCTGGCATCGAATCACTTCAGTGACTTTGTGCTCCTTATTGCCCAGTATGCACTGAATCTTACATCACCACAATGGTTATGGCTTTGCTTTTGGTTATGGCTCCGCTTTTGGTTATGGCTCCTTAAACATTTTAGCAGGGCTTAGTCTCAGGCAAATAAGTATAGGAGAAATTCTTGTTTCGTGAAGCCTGGTTTGGTGGCTGTGCCTCCTTAGGACAGCTCACCATGGTTGAATTTGCATTTGTCAATAAATAAGTGAATGTTGAAGCACAAAGGGGGTGATCTTTCCCCTCTGTTGCTTTTTCTTTCTCCGTTTTGAATTTTATTCTGAATATGCCCATGTGAATAGGAACATTTCAAGTACCGTCTGCTTGCTGTGGATGACACAAATGGAGTCCTTAGCATGTTTTTGGAATAGGAATGTAGATGGCATATTGCACAGAAGAATAATTTCATAGTAATAAACAAAAGCCAGTTGTTAGTGAGACAATGCTTTGTAGGTAATGACGTTACGGATAAAGAAGGTGGTGAAGGAGAACCTGTTCTGAGTGCAGGAAATGGCCAATCGCTGCCCTCAGCAGAAGCAATACCATTCCTAAAACACTGTCGATCCTTTGACAGACTTTGGGGGAAGCTGTCACAGTGCTCAAAGGCGAGCTGCAGCACAGCTTTGGGACTGGGCGGTGCTGCAGCTGGCAGGAGAGCTTGCTGGCAGCTCCGCTACAAAGCTAGGCCAACCTCAGCAGCAGTACCGAAAACCCCGCGGGTGGCATGGCCACCAGCCATTCCCTCTGCGCTGCCACCCCTGGATGTTCACGAGCAGCAAATGTTCGGGGTTCTGTGCACGGTAGTGGTAGTTTCTCAGAAGTGAGAGGCTGAATTATTTTCAGGTTTTGGGGGGTAAGGGTTGTTGATTTCTTAAAAAGCAGTATCTACCTGAAGGATTTTTTTTATATATATAGTCATTGAAAGAAGGCAAGAATGTTCATGGTTTGTTCTTCTGCACAGGCAACTTTTCCAGTCTGTCACAGTTCTTGGCTTGCAAATAAGTCTCCAGGTCTTCATAGCCCCTGAATGGGAACCCTGCTTATTTTGACCAAAAAAAAAAAAAAAACGGAAAAAAAATAA
>NW_010426112.1:30214-31002 GCF_000710305.1 Buceros rhinoceros silvestris | reverse complement strand
AAGGAAGGAAGGAAGGAAGGAAGGAAGGAAGGAAGGAAGAAAAAGAAGTTAAAAAGAAACAGAGCAAAAGAAAGAAAAAGAAGGGAAATGTGGGCCAACTTAAACAAGCTGGAAAACCCTACTGCTTGTGGCCTAGATTTTAGAGTGGGAAAGGGCTGGCACTTGAGGATGTACCGATGCTGATTTGTGACCATGTGTGATGGCCAACATCTCAAAAAGTGACTCAATATTTTGGGTGCCTCAGTTCTCAGCAACTGAAATGAGCCAAGCTTGCAGGGAGCTGTGTGCCCAGAGTGCCCCAACAAGCCACAGGCTCACCCCTTGGGTAGCCACACTCCTCTCCAGTCTGAAACTCTGTTCCTCCAAAACAGTCCAGCCCTCACTGCAGAGGGGCAGCAGGTCCGACTCACACCCACCCAGCCTGGCGGCTTCCACTCCAGCAGGGGCTGCAGTGGCTCCCCAGCCTCCTCCTACAACGCTGACACCCGTAGTCAGAAATTAGGGGTTGTTTTTTGTTTACAAATAAAGGCAGAAGCAGGTTTCTACGGTAGCCATCCCCGTCACTGTCCCCCGTTTCACCAGTCACCATGCAGGGTGGCCTGCAGCACCGCCTCCCATGCCCCCCAGCCACTGGCATCTCCCCACACCCTTTTAATGGCAGCTCGTCCCCCAGATTACCAAGGGCCCTGTAACGTTATTATTAACAGTGACAGGAGTGACAGTGATGCCAGCGTCCCATGCAGGCAGGCCTGGTGCCACAGCAGCCTGTGGGTCCTGGAGCTGTGGCA
>NW_010426112.1:29949-30150 GCF_000710305.1 Buceros rhinoceros silvestris | reverse complement strand
CCTCCCCAGCCAGGCGGGCTGGGCGCCACACCAGCCTGTGGTTCCTGGAGCTGTGGCAGCTGCCCCTGTGGCCATGGCAGCTGCCCTGCTGCCTGCCCCGAAGAGTTTGCCCAAGGCTTCTCGCCCCACACCCCTGAATGCTTATTCATAGCCCCTGAATGGGAACCCTGCTTATTTTGACCAAAAAAAAAAAAAAAGGAA
>NW_010426112.1:26091-29768 GCF_000710305.1 Buceros rhinoceros silvestris | reverse complement strand
AAGAACGAGGGAGGGAGGGAGGGAGGAAGGAAGGGAGGGAGGAAGGAAGGAAGGGAGGGAGGGAGTGAGGAAGGAAGGAAGGAAGGAAGGAAGGAAGGAAGGGAGGAAGGAAGGAAGGAAGGAAGGAAGTGTGTTTCCCACACACACTGAAATACAGATACCTCTGGAGCAGCCATCCTGAAGATGCTGTCACCCAGAAATTTCTACAAAAATCTGTTTGCAGTGGCACTTCCCTGGGGTATGGAGCCACAGCAGGGTGCCCGTGCACCCGGCCTGCACCACCTTCCTTGCTTCAAGCCACACTCAGCTGGAAAGCCGAAACGTCACTGATCAGGGCTCACAGGACAAGGAAAGTGGAGAATTTCATTCCCCCTCTCTGGAAAACAGAGGCCAGTCGGTGAACTGAGCCAACATCGTTCAGCAAAACCCTCCCTCTGGCCACCCGCCGTCTTCCCCTGATGAATGAACTGCAACACACTCAGAAGGTGAGGAGGCCCAGCCATACTTGCATCTCGTAAACCTCAGCAAAATGGGTGGTAACCATCTGTGAAATAGGCTGGGTCTTCTTAGGTTCTGTTTTTATTTTTTTGTTCTTGCTTGCCCCTGTGCAGCATGCCCCAGCGGGTCAGGGCTGCGAGGACGGGGCTGTGCCGGGGCTGGGCAGAGCCCTGCGCCTTACAGGGTGGGAAGAAGGGCAAACGTCAGGCTGGAGTGTTCAAACGAACGCTGTGCTTTTCCTAGAGTGACGTCAGGCCACCTTTTCTGCTCTAATTGTAGTAAAAATAAATACAGATAGAATGTGTGGGCATGGTTTGGAAAAGGATTAAGGGGACGTTTTAACATTGGTCTCGCTGAAGTGGAAATGATTCCTGATAGCCAGCTGGAAGCTGGCAGAGAGCACTAGGCTGAAGTTGAGAGTTCGTGCAGCTGGGGTTTCATAATACAAAATTGCTGGTCTTTCATTTATTACTTGAGTCAGATCCTAAAATCTTATTTATATGATTAGTCCCCCTGGGCCATATCCTTATTTCTCTTACACCAGACTGACTCAGAGGAAGGGACGTCTGTAAGGCAAAGCCTCCTCGTTAAATGGTCCCTCTAGAAGGGAAAAATAAAAGCCAGCTATGGTAATGTCCTCTAGCCTGCAGCTAGGAGGCGTGGACCTACACAGAAATAAGCTACACAGCAGGCAGCTCTCTTCAGCAGAACTAGCACAGCCCTCCAGAGCCCTCTGCTAGCTCCTTCTTCAGATGAGCGTTCAGTTCGAGCTCCTAGTCATCCAGCTCATTAATTTTTTGGGTCCAACTTACCTCAAAATCACCTCCCCCTTCCACAGTGAAGGATGCTGCAGCCGTTACTAGGGAAGCACTTGTGCAGAAACGGCTGGCTCAGTAGCCGGGCTCCGTTGTGTGCACCCGCCCAGCACCCACCCAGCCAGGTGCCCAGGACACGGTGGGGTTCCTGCTAGTTTGCTGCCTGACATTCATTTGGAGCGAATGCCCCAAACATTCTGGGACAAAGCTCGGGTGACATGCTGAGGTAGTGTCATATAGGATGTGCGGACCAGACCACAATGGATCTCACCCTGCTGCACAGTCCTCCGGTGCCATCCCAGCAGGCCTGGCACCTTACATTTTCCCTCAGGCCGCATCCACATCCCCACTTCCCACATCCCTTTGGAGCTGGGCTACAAAGCAACTGTTCTGGAAGGCTGCGACACAACTTTTTTGTGCACTTCAGACTGGCCCCCACCTCTCCAGCAAAGCCAGTAATGATGATGAGCAAACTGGCTGCGGATTCAGCCTTTTTGTGGCAGACATAGTCAGCCTGGAGTAGTGTGGGCTCAGGATGCTGCATCATGCTTGGCCTGGAGGCCAGGGGCTGCTGGCAGAGCAGGCATCCGTAGCAGTGCAGTATCATCCTTATTACGGATTTGGAGAGAGGATATACCAGGTCGGACCCTGGGCATGGAAGGCTCCTCCAAGAGCAGAATGATGGGCAGGGGAGAGGGAGGCACATCTACTCCAATTGTTAGCCTGAGGTAATGGAGACCTCAGCTAGTCTATCCAGGCCATTAATACCTAGCTCGATGGCTGGTGTCAGTGCCACAACTTTGAGGTTTTCTACAACAGGGTGGTCTACACAACACCAGGCTTGCTGGTGTCTGATGGGATTCACCTTTCTCAAAGAGGGAAGAGGGCCTTTGCTCGGGAGCTTGCGGGACTCGTTGAGAGGGCTTTAAACCAGACTTGAAAGAGGAGGAGGATAAAAAAAGGATTGCTAGTGACTCAAGCTGTGCGATGACATGCCATGATTAGACAGCTGACAGCCCACCTGAAGCGGCTCTATACTACACTGGAGGAGTTGGAAGCCACCGTGCTAGTAGAAAGCTACAATCAGGTTTCCATTACTGAAATTTTGTGGGACAAATCCCATGACTGGAGTGTGACTATGGTTGAACAGGCTGTTCAGAAGGGACAGGCGAGGGAGGAAGGGAGGAGACATTGCCCTCTATGTCAAGAAATGGACAGAGTGTGGAGAGCTGCCCCTGAAGAATAGCCACCAGCAGGTCAAAAGTCTATGGATAAAAACGAGAGACCAAGGCAATAAACAGAATCTTGTGGCTGGTGTCTGCTACAGGCCACCTGATCAAGGGGATCCTGTTGATGAAGTCCTCTTACTCCAGCTACAGGAGGCTTTTCACTCACCAGCTCTTGTCCTGCTGGGGGACTTCAAGTACCCTGACATCTGCTGGAGAAGTAGCACAGTGAGCTGCAGGCGATCCAGGAGTCTCCTGAAATGAGTCGAGGATAACTTCTTAGGCCAGGTAATAGACAAGCCCACGGAACGGGATGCGATAGTGGACATCATGATCGCCAGTGCAAGTGAGCTAACCAGTGACGTCAAGATTGAAGGCAGACTGGGCTGCACTGACCACGCACTGGTGGAGTTCACAGTCCTGAGGGCTATGGGCCAGGCGAAAAGTAAAGCCAGTGCCCTGAATTTTAGAAAAGCAAAATTCCAGCTCTTCAAGGAGTTAGTCAATAGGATCTCCTGGGAAACTGTCCTCAGGGACAAGGGAGCACAACAGAACTGGCAGATCGTCAAGGACACTTTCCTTAGAGTGCAAGAGCTCTTGATCCCTAGGTGTAAGAAATCAGACAAGGAAGGAAAGAGTCCAGAATGGCTGAGTCAAGACCTGCTGGTCAAATTAAAGGGCAAGAAGGAGCTGCACAGGCAGTGGAAGCTGGGACAGGATTCCTGGGAAGACCACAGGTACACTGCCTGGTTGTGCAGGGATGGGGTCAGGAAGGCCAAGGCGCATCTGGAGCTGAACTTGACAAGGGATGCAAAGAATAGTAGTAAGGGCTTCTGGAGGGAGGTCAACCAGAAAAGGAAGGTCAAAGAAAGCTGCTGCCCCTCTGATGAACATGACTGGCAAGCTCGTAACAACAGATGAGGAGAAGGATCAAAAACCTTTTTGCTTCGGTCTTCACTGACAACTTCTCACACCTACCAAGTGGGTGAACTGCAAGAAGGGGACCAAGGGGGTAAAATCCCTCCCACTCTAAGAGAAGATTAGGTTCATGACCATCTGAGGGACCTGAACATGTGAAAGTCTATGGGACCCGATGAGATGCATCCCAGAGTCCTGAGGGAACTGGCTGGTGTAGCTG
>NW_010426112.1:25719-25989 GCF_000710305.1 Buceros rhinoceros silvestris | reverse complement strand
GCGTGTTATGCGGACCAAGCCACTCTCCATGATACTTGGAAAGTCCTGGCAGTCGGGTGAAGCCCCTGGTGACTGGAAAAAGGGAAACTTTGTTTCTACCATTTTTAAAAAGGGTAGAAAGGAGAACTGGGAACTATCAACCTGTCAGCCTCACCTCTGTGCCAGGGAAGATCATGGACCGGATGCTAAGGCACATGGGGGACAGGGAGGTGATTTGAGACAGCCAGCACGGCTTCACCAAGGGCAAGTCCTGCCTGACCAGCCTAGTGC
>NW_010426112.1:20640-25550 GCF_000710305.1 Buceros rhinoceros silvestris | reverse complement strand
AGAGCTAGGGACGTCACCTCCCTGATCTTCTGTGAAGCTTTTGACACAGTCCCTGCAGGAGAGTCTGCCGTGTTTTAGCCCCCAAGCCTGCACCATTAGCAGCAGCCTCCTGCAACAACAGTAGTGGAATGAAAAAGCGGGGGAGAAAAGGCAGGAGGAGGAAGACAAAGAGGAAGGAAACGGCCAGGGTCTCTGGCACACAACATGAACTCAAATGAAGGGAGTTGCTTTCTGGACTGTGTTCACACTGTACAATTACCCCCAACAAATCAGAGAGACTCTGGAGCAAGAGCCTGCAGAATCAAGGCTGCTGGGGCACGTACAGTGCACTCACTCAGGCATGCGATTGGCTCCAGCATCCAGGGGAGAAATTCCCCAGCAGGAACGTTATGGGGGGGAATACCACCAATTACTCCTGTTAGCACCTGCAAGCATACTTTTTAACAAAGCAGCATTCTCTCACTCTGCGGGAACGCACAACACATCCTGCTGGGCCCACGAAATCGCAGCCCTTCCCTTACAAATGAGGGTGCAGCAGTCGGTTCGAGTGAGCTCAGCCCCTGCGCGCAAAGGGCGGCCATTCCCAGGTTGGATTCCGACAGGGAAATAAAACTTCCAGCAACAGGGATCTGCTCCGTGCCTGATGCTACGGCTCGGCTCACTCTACAAAGCAAGCCCTCCTTCGCCTCCCACCCAGCTGGAGCAGCTGTGCAGTGCAGTGCGCTGCCCTCACCTAGCCTGCATCCGCCTGCCCAGCCTTCACGGGAGCGGGGGAGCTCCGAAGGCTTCTTGGCTCAGCTTTCCAGGCCCTGCCTAAGCGACAGCCGTGGTGCACATAACACCATGTGCTGCAGAGCAGTTACGTTTGTCAACCCGGAGGGCTTTGTGCAAGTCCTGCAAAACACAGGCAAAGTATATCCAGCGCAGCATGGTTCGGCGCGCGGCGCAGTGATGTCGTCTGCACCTGGACACCTCTGGGACCAGTTACTGTTGCTGAGGGCGGGATAAAAAGTACTTTGTTTCTTGACTGCATTTTTGAAAACTGAGGAGATTGCTCAGGGGTTTCTGAAGCTTGAGTTGATTAGCAGTTAATGATGTGTGTCCTGAAGAAAAAGTAAGATTAAATATTGTGCTTGTATTGAGCAGAGCATTTTAAGCTTGAGATTTACAGCTATTTTGTTGGTATTTCATGAAGTGTTTAGGTCTGCTCAACTCTTGGTTACACAGCCGTTCAGTATTTTGAACACTCATTTTATGCAGATATAACTTAAACAGCCGATGGTTTACTAAAGCATATAAGTGTACGTGTTATAACTGCATGTTAACTCTCAGGGAACGCTATTGGAAAACAGACGCCCAGTGGGACAGAAATAATTTCTTTGGCAACCCTCAGATCTATGCTCAAGAGCTGCCAGGTCGTCCCAGAGCCATCCCCACCCCAGCACCAACTGCCTTGCAGCTCCTCCCCGTGAAACGCTCTGCAGCAAAGCTTGTCTTCTTCGCTTGTCGCCTCAGCCCTCACCACTCTCTCTCGACTCCTCTCAGCTGGAGTTGCCTTATACTCAGTTTTGAAGCACAGCCCAGGCTTGTCCCTTCCCACATGTAATTCTCAGTTACGTCGGCCATCTGTGGCCTCCACCCAGCAGGCATCTCCCAGCTCAGTTGCCTGGGCGTCACTCTCACACCGTTCCTGTCTATGGCCCTTAAGATGCGGTGCAGCTTTCCTGCGGGAAGATACCATGCTCTTACTAGTTATTTCCTGGTTTGTGCCTTCCTTCCTGAAGACCTGCTTCTGTCCCATTTCCTCCCGGGAATCTCATCCCCCTTGATACGCATATATCAGTTTAAAAGGAAGGCAAAGAAGGCAGCATTTCCTAATCTCTTAGGAGAGAAACAAATCACCTCTTCCCTCCCTTTCTGTGGGTTTGTCTCCATAACTAGATGAAGGTGTGCTTGTAAAGATGTACAAGAGCAGCAAAGATGTGGTGGAACAGGCTTGAGGCCCGGCTTACAAGCCTTGGGAGGGCAACTGGGTTGCTGAGCCATTCTGATTCTCACACACCATCCTTTCGTTCCTCTCGTTACCTGGGCTAAGTGAGGCACAGAAACGCCCAGCCGTGCTACACTTCTAACTTCATTTCGCTGCGGAGACATATCGCAAGATCAACACCTAACGCATCATGCTTAGCAAATGGTGACGATACAGTGCATAAAATGAGGACACCAGTTTTTCTCCCTCACTTGGAGAAAATTACACAGTACCCCTTGTGCAAAAGAGCACTTGCCAATATAAGAAATGTAGCAGCACAGGCTAAGCTGGACAAAAGCTTCAGGTCCTACAAGACTATCGAGAGTTTCCAATTAATTGAACACTCGACTGATAACTGCACGCAGCCACGTTTGGATAGGTGTCTTGTTCAAAGCAACCCTTCTGCCCGAGGGCAACTCCAGGGAAATAATTTATAGTACAAGCCTGTGGTGTACTTTACAATATATAAAATGTATATCTCAGGCTAAAAAACAGCTTAAAGCTAGAACTGGCTGAAAGAAATGAAGCAACGCATCTCTCAAAAGTTCTGAATCTGCATGTACACAATCATTAGTCTTTAATACCTACGAACTGATAAAACTTGTGCTTCCACTTTGCTACCCACATGGACAGAGCGATGTTGTTCAGTAGATGCTCCGTGTTATTGCTGTCGTTGCTGGTATGGAGCTCATACAGACTTTTTTACCAGGATAGCTGTGAAAATCTTCCAACTTTTTCTCTCCCTCTCTCAATTTCCAAATGCAAAGCTGAATTTCTTTCTTGCACGAGGTACTACAGCTCGCATTTTAAATTGGCTCTGTTCCCTAGCCCGACTGAGCCCCCTCTGTGTGGCCAAGGCGATTAGCAGAGGTCAGCTTAAGTGATTTTTTTTTTTTCCGGAGGAAACGGGATGCGTTGTACGTATGTGAGACTTCCAAAGCAGCTTAGCAGCAGCACAGCAGCACTGCCGACACGGACAATAGCACTTCTGACAGGTACGGCACATCTTCCGAATTCATTCATTCAAAATACTGATGGCTGCATACCTTTTTTTTTTTCAACCAACAAACACCTATAAAATAGTGCTTTGTTTTCACTAACATCCTTTTGAAGGAAATGTGGCTTAGTCTAGAGTTATCTGCTGATTTGGGAGATAAAGGTTGGTTTGATGCTTTGTAAAGCAGTCATTTTCTCACTGGTTTTCTGTAAAAGTCTAAAGGTCATGTTCCTTCTTCCTGTAGGACCATACCCGGTGTATATCCAGATTCACAAATAGCCAAAGAATAAGAATTCTTTCTCTGGCATCTGGAACAAAGTGTCTGAAGCAAAATCACGTGTTTGAATCTACGTCCAGACATGGGTCTTACTAGCACAGGTCTGGAAATTTCTCCTACAGTCGGATGTGTGTTGCAAGCCCTGTATTTTAAACAGAGCACTGGGCTTAATATGGATTGCTTTTTTCATACAGAAAAAAATACAGCTGTGCACAAACATGACCCTTGGATCATTCAGACAAAAAGGTTTGAATCTGGAAGAATAAACTCACATGGCTAATTTGATTTGGCTTTCTGGGTGCCCCCTTCTTTAGGCAGATCTTTCTAACCCTAGAGCTGGGGGTGGGACACTTTTTCAAACAGCAAACTACTGTAAATGTCAGAGCTCGAAAGCATCGTGAAAGCAAAATAAAGTAGAATCGTTTCAAATGCTATCACAAGCTCCCCTTTTCATTAAAAATGGTTCATTACTTACTACTGATTTCCTGTGAACATGTTTATTGGCTGAGAGTTTTACCCAGTATTTTGGTGGAATATAAAAATTGTGGTTTTTTCTACCCGATGACTCTTTGTATTGCGTAGATTTCATAGGTCATATGGTAAGGTGTTTTTTTTTCCTGATTGGATGAATAAAACAACTCATAAAAGAAAAAACCAAACACCACTGGTGAATGAGGTGCTTCTGGCACAAACACTTGTATGACTAGTCATTCATTCTTAAAATTCATGCCACTTTCCCACACAAGGGTTGTCACATACTTGGCAGTGAGCCAAATAGCAGAAAACATAATCTAGGCATAAAAACAACTGAATGCAGGTCTTTTAGCTGCAAAACATCCACAGATCGGGTTAAAAATACACAGATATTTTCAGCCATTTCTATTAACAGTGTTTGCTGTAAAAGAACACCTACTTCCACAGATGTCCTTCTGCGGTATTTTTTTTAACCCTTAACGCCTGCGTTTTGTCTTCTTTTGTGGGTTCGAGTCAGAGCATGGTGTTACTTTCATAGAGCTGTTTGTGTTCTAATCAAGCAATAAGGAACAGAGCCGGTCCTGGGGATTAGGAGTGACTTGGAGTGCTGACGCAAAGCCGAGAGCCATTAGCGACACCTGGCCATTAATTCCCCAGGAGATGCTAGTGCCATCAGGGCTGTTTCTAACAATCCTCACTGTTTTTTTAATGGGAAAAAAATATTTTTGACTTTTGGGAAGTACCAGAGGGCAGGCAAGATTGCTACAGTTTACCGTCGAGGAGGTGACAAGAATAAAGGGGAGTGGATGACTAGAATGGTGTCTGTAAGAAAATATTTTCTTATTTGTCAACCCAGACACACATTCCCACAGCAAGTAGATATTCAAAATACAAATCCAAGAGAAGAGATAGGAGGTATTTTCAGAGCTACCAACTTCCAATAAACCAAATTTCATTTGATGAAACAAGCCTGCTTCCAAACAGCACAACACTTGCTGTTTATCAGTTTTTGAACAACTGCCATTGCTGTTGCTTGATAACTATGTAGAAAAATGATATGAAAAGCTTATCCAATCAAGGTATTTATGCTTTACTTAGCAGAGAAGAAATGGTGGGCATACCCATCTAAGCAC
>NW_010426112.1:11825-20509 GCF_000710305.1 Buceros rhinoceros silvestris | reverse complement strand
TCCTGCTGGAAATATATATGAACTGTTCCTATTCCCACCCCCCACCCCTTTCCTCCACGCTGTTACAGCACCTTCATCCAAGACAGCCTTGCATCGCTTCTGGGAGAACACTTTCACTAAATTCTTACAGGATTTTAATGGACATTCGTGTATAGTATGAATGTTTCAATGACCTAGATAAATGTGCATAATTTCCTTTGTGTGTAATGGGCATGAGTGTTTAATTATGACAAGTTGTGACTTTTGTAGTTTATCTCAGCCCCCCAGGGAGCCCTCGGAAATGAAATTTCCTATTCCCTGGTATGCAGTGAGCTCAATTTTACAATAAGCCTATACTAGGATATCATAATCCCTGTTGCTTCCTCCTTTTTCCTCCACTTAGTGTATACAGAGGAGTACAGACACTGAAACCGGACTTTGTGTAAGATGGGTTTGCACAGAAGCAGAAGGTTGCAAATGAAAAGAAAGATTTAATGGGAAATGGGCTGTGAGACAGCAATCAGGTTGATTTTTTTTTTTTACAAGTCACTTAAATTACTGACCACACATTAATTCTGAGGTTAACTCCGTTGGTTAAACTAATCACTATTAATCAGCGAAGCTGTTAATCAAATTACCGAGAGCACAGGACCGAGTAAATTGGACAGTCAGATAATCTCTCGGGCTGACCAGAGATGCAGTAAAGTTTGTGTTCCCCTCAGAAAAATGAGCAATGAACTAACGAGATTGCACGCTGTCTGCAAACGATGTCTGTTTACAACAGCATTAAACCCTGCTATGCCTTAGTTTCTAGGGGGGTCTTTTTACCCACCTCCTGCCTTTCTGCCAAGTGTGCGGTTTTGCCCCACACTTGCACCCTCTCTCTCTCACATACACGCATGCAAGTATGGATGGAACAGTCTCGTAAATGGAGAGGTTTCAAGCAGAGAGCTGATGGACGGTGATTGTGAAGCCAAATCCCTCATTGTACTTGCTTTGCACTACACCATTTCCTGCTGTTGTTTCTAGTTACAGTAGATAATAAAAACTGTTACAAAATCCTCTTAACAAGAAAACAAAACACAGATGGCGTGTTGAATGTAAAGCATCTGGGGATGGCAATCAACCCTGGCCTCAAAAGCTATTTTGTTCCATCCTGGCTTTCTTGAGGAAGTGGGAAAGGGATGGCAGGAGATGCTGCGCAAGTTGCCCGAGTGAACTTTGCCAGCTACCAAGAAACTCGCCCTGTGCTGGGAAGCAACTGGGGCTGTGGGGGGATCATGGTTTTCAGAAACGCTCAGGGTAATGAGTAGTGTTATTATTCTCTTATCTCTTGAGGCCTTGGCTGAGAGAGCCACCTCTAAGATGTTCATGCCTTAGATTGATAGCCAACTATTTGAGGACCTGCACAGCTACTTCTAAAAGAAGGAAAATGTGGTTATTATTTGTGCTATAAATTCTGAAAATGGAATAACAGTCGAGGCTTAAAGAGCAGATGATGCCTTACAGAAAACTTTTAAAAACATTCCGTTGAGAAATGTTTGTATCTTGCATCATATTTTAAGTTTTTTTTCTCCTTTGTTCTTTGGTAATACAGATAGTGAAGCAAATCTGAAAATCAATTACGCAGCGTATGTCTGGCATAACTTCACTGACCCCTTTTGTGTTCGTTAGCCTGTCTTCACAGCCCAGCGCCGCAGAGATCAGCCGGGTTCAGTCCCGATGCAAAGGTTCCCGCAATGAATGCATTCATCTATTCCCGGGGGCCAGCCTTGGCGAGTGCTACCTGCTGGGGGAATATTACCCATTTGTTTGTGAGAACATGAAAACAGATAATGGCAGATAACAAAACGGCTATGCCCTCATCCTTGTTGGCAAGCGAAAAGCAATGGAGCGTGTCTCAGGGAAGATTTATGCCCAGATGCTTTGGTCTAGTTCCCTGGTGTGAGCTGATGCAGGCCGCGCGGGCTGCTGCAATTTATGCTGGCTGCTGAGGCTTCCTTTTCCAGCAGACGTGAATTGCTCTGAGCAAGAGCTTCAACATTTGCTGTGTTGGGTATCCTCAGGCCTCCAGGGTCTGAACAGAAATGATTTACTGACAACAGGCGTCAGCACATGCATTTGGCCACATATTTAGGTGGCTTTTTCTGGCTCTTTTCCTCCTTGGGGGCTGCCAGTATTGACCTCAGGTGCTCAGCAAAAGCAATACGATGCAGAGTGGACTGAAATCCGGGAGACAAACAAAGAGGCTTGACATCACGTGCTTCTTTATTTCTACTGGCAGAGGCTATTCCGCTCTCACCAGACATACTCTGAATGCACCACCATGTCTACTAGCAGCTTGCCATGCAACAGGGGACAACTTGATGACAAACAGATTGAATGCAAGTCACAAGGGTGGCTTTGAAGTGGCCTTGAAGCTGACATGGATTTTGCTCAACTAGTTTGCGTATGGAAAATTCATGGCAGGTATATGGCAATGTGCTGGGCACAGCAGAAGAGCGAATGGGTTTCATGCTTTGCTGAGGTCAGCTTGCGTTTGACTGGCTCTGAGAGTCTGGAACAGCATCAACCTAGAGTTTGCGGACGGAGATGTCAGCACAATCAGCTACCTTACGCACTGTGGCTTTAGTCACTACTTCCCAGTGACCTCAAAACACCAGAGTTCAGCACAGGTGCTCTGGCCATGGGACATGTTTTAGGCCCTGTGGTTTGAGCATCATGTGAAGTTTTGGAGTCTGAGCATGGAAGACACTCATCGCTGTTCTGCTGCACTTGCCCAAAGGTGCCTCAACAAAATTCTCAATGATTTCTGACAGTCACGGTAGCCTCCCATTCACCAAGAGGCCAAGCAAGGGTGTCATCTGCCAGGGGGAATCTCTGAGGGGCTTCATGACAGGTCAGCAGAGGCTGAGCAGTGCAATGAAACCCAGCAAGAGCCTGTGACTCCTCTAAACCACGGTCTGTGTAACGCTGTTTCACTGAAGTAGCTAATCCAGATGGCCAAGTGGATTGTGGTTGAGAAAATTTGTTCCTGCCCGTTTGTAGCAGGGCTCGCACCCACTGACAGCTTTTTGAACCCTGTCCAGGAAGTCACAGAAACTGGTAGTCATCGAGGAAGGATCCTCAGGACGTTCAGCGAGGGCTGTGACACACACGTCCAGCATGGTTCCTTAGTACCTCCCAGCTTCCCTGCCAAGATAGCGGGTTGTTGTGAGGTGATGCTTGCCCTTGTATGAATTGTGTGAGGGTGTTGTGCTTTGCTGCTGACCCGTTCCTGGTGTTAAGCTGTGGGAGCAGCTGTCTGAGAGTCCTACAGCGATGCTGCAGAGAGGCAGAGATGGGAACTAGGAGCAGCAGTGGCTTTAAACCTCATCCGCCCCTCAGGAGGCAGGTACTACTTGCTCCTCCTCCTCGCCTGCTCCTCCTGGCTGCCAAGCACTTGGCCTGTTCCTGGGAATTACCCAGTGCCATTAGATGCAACACCAGCTCTGCTCTCCCATATACTGTTCTCATGGGCCCAGATCATAAAGTTATAGTACTTACATGAAAAATACGAAGGTTGGCATGATGACAAAGCACTACATTTAGTACTGTAGGTCAGACATATATACGCATATATATACCTCTCTATATATGAACAAAACCAGACCTAGTGTTTTGAGGCGTGCATTTTCAGCAGTCTGCCCACAAAATCAGAGATGGCAGATGGCTGGTCGCTCAGCAAGATAAAAACTAGGATTATTTGGGTACCTTAGCTGTTCCTTGACACATATTCAGTTCAGTTTAATGCTAATTTTGATACCTTTTTAAACCTGGGACATTTTATGCTCTTCAATGTGAATACAGGGTTCATTCTTGACTTTGCTTTTAAAAGCTTCGTGTGCACATGTGTGTGTTTCACGAGGACAGCAGCACAGGCTAAGTAAGAAAAGGATAGTGTGTGAACATGCACGACCCTCCCAGCAGGGAAATTACTTGCCCCTGGGGTCATGTCAGCCTTAGGCATTTGGAGAGTGAGATACCTGGAAATATTTCATTGGAGGGTTTCAGAGACCAGAAGGGATAGCTAGAAGGGGCTGGCTGGCTAGTTGTGGAACAAGAAGCAGACAGTTGAGGACTAGCACTAGGCAGACCTGTCTGCTGCATAGGGGGGTGAAGCATGTGCAGGGGTGCCCCTCCTCCTCTATCTTCAGAAGGCTGTGATTGTCTCTGTAAGGAGTTATCAGTCCAAACACTCTGAATATTTTGCTGGGAACTATGTTCTACTTAATTGAGTGTAAAATAAAAAATACATGGACACAGAGGGTTTAAAACAATGCAGAGATGGAGGGGACGTGCCTAAAAAACAAAAGCCGTCAGCCCCATTGCTACATCCCGTACTCAGAGTGTAAAATATTGGCATGCATTGCAAGGGCTGGAGCTAGACATATCAGCATGACTTTGAAGATCTGTTTGATTCCCTTATAAAGTATTTAAGCCAATCCCTGGCTTGAAGCTAATTCCTTTTCCCTTAATTGCTGCTCAGATAATAGGAAGCCAGAAAATAAGCTAAGAAGAGCACAGCAAGGTCTGTGGTAGAGATGCACCATATTTTCCCCCCTAGATGATTGGTCTGGGGCTCTGATGTGCTTCGCTGACATGGGAATACCGACATTTGGATAGCAAATGCCACTAGCAAAATAGGTGTAGGACCTATTTGGCAGCCAGACTGTGCAAATCTTCACAAGATCATGGGATAGTTGAAGTTCATCAGCACCTCTGGAGCTTATCTAGCCCAACCTTCTTATTCAAATGGCTTTTTAGATAATAAGTGTGTGTTTCTCACCTTGCAGGACTTGAAGCTCTAGAAACACACAAGCTGTAAGAGAGAAGACACACCCTCCAATTTGCAAAATGCATTATTTTTTGTCTCTTTCTACCAGAAGGATGAGAAGCAGACAGAGTCCATTTTGTAATCTGAAAAACTTATTAGGTCCTAAAGATTCCTCTGAGGGTGAAAGTCTAGCCATTCCTTAAAATATCGTAAACTGTACATATTCCTAGTGAACGGTATGCGGTGAATTGTATTCAGTGAACAGAAAAGCAGAGCAGCGCCACACTCAAGACAGGGGGCAGAACTGTCTCTCTGCTCCAGAGTCTTTTATACAGACACTGCTTCTCTTTTTCAGTTCTTTCCTGGATAATAACATCCTACATACATAGTCCCGTCAGGTGCTGCTACAGCTACCGCGCTGTAGCAATGCTACCACGCACTGTACAGTGCCTGACTGAGAGCTGGTGTTTGGGAGAGATGACCCCCACCGTCAGCGGGGTGGCTCTGCACGGAGGCTGCATTCGCACTGTTGAGGGGCTCAGAGCTCTTGAATGTCTGACTGCTGTGATCTCCAACAAAACATGCTGGCGCTGCATTAAGAGGGCTCTGGATTTTTTACATTTCATTTACCTTATCTCTTTGAACGCAGAGTATACCTTTCATCACATCCTCTTGCACTCAGACTGTCGTGATCCATTTTCCACTGTGTGCATCCAGATGGCTTTCACAGGTTAGATTTCTCCCACTGATTTTGTTTCAATACAAAGATGTCACTGTTTACTTCAGACACTAAGAGTGCTTAGCAGGGTTATTATCTTCTGCTGGAAGTTTTGCTTTCATAGTCATGGCTGAGTGACTTTCACAGACGCATCCTCAGCCACTGAATCGTGGCTCAGCAGCTTGGCAGTAGCCTCCTCCGCTCTGAAATACACAGCCTGCAGCGGCTGCTCATGGAGACTTCATGGTCCTCTGGGATGCCTGCAGACCCCAGTCCTTCCCCCATACTAAGCATCGCAGCAGGCAAGGGATGAGTCTCCTGGCACACAGCTCAAGCTCCTCGCTGCACGTTCTCAGTATCACAGGGCCCATCCATTGCTACCTGGTTATGTCTCTGCATCAAAACCTGTGGGGTTTGGTGACGTGCTGCTGGTGGTGTGGGAAGCTTGGCAAGCTCTGCCTCCCTGTAAGAAGACCTATCAGCTGAAACCCAGCAGGGAGGGTGTCTGAGGAAAGGGAGTTCGTTCTAGCTGTGTCCTCCATTAAGTAGTTACTGAAATGTATGATGCATTCAGCTTTTTTCATATTATGCTCCGTAATTGTATTAATAAAAGGTATTTACCCTTCATTATTTTCATTCTCCAGAGGATTACTGAAGACAGGATGTAATTAATCCAGATGCTCATATGAACCCGGAGAGGTTGTGTGCAACAACCACTGTCTTTACTAAAAGTAATTGCACGCATTCACCACAGTCCAACCTCTGTGGCATTTTAAGAGGAGCATCTCTAATTCATGAAAGGGAAGAGTTGGTTATTATCTGTATTATCTGTAGCACTCTGGCTTAATTAAGAGTGTTAAAGAAAGATAAAAGGTAGGAGAGAAATGCAGGACGATGAAATGATCTGCCCAAGGTCACAGAATGGAGATTAGCACCTGGGTCTTTACCGTCCCAGGCTAATGCCCAGCCCATTAGATCAGATGGCCTCCCAAATCACCCTTCCCGAAGACCAAATACCTTGTACACCCATGGAAGCCTCTCAAGGAGAAAAAAAAGGATGTCCCAGCGTAGCCTGACAAAATGGCAGCAATGTGCAAGACATGACTGGAATTCGGTAAAAAGAATATTTACTGAGAAGCAATGGTAAAAATGAAACATTCATGCTTTAAAGCAATCAAGGCAATGAAAGCTTCTACCTTGCTTCAATTTGGAACTCCTATTTCGTAAAACTAATCAATTAGATCCTGCTCCTAATTCAAAGTACTGAAGCTTTCAGCTACATTTCTGAACTAGGAACAGGCTTTCTAGGATTCACAGCTTCTGAAATAAAAATAATTGGTTTCCAAGGAATGTAAAGTGCTAAGGAAGTAACCACTTACCAGCCTATTCATCCGGGAACAGTTTAAGAGGCAGCTTTACATCTCTGGGCATCTGCAAGATAAGAAAAGACACAGTTCATTAGCAGACAACAACTTAACACTCAGGTTACAGCTGAAAGGAAAAAGCAAACTTCTGGGGTGTTTCAATAAGGACAGCAGTGTAAGGGTCACCTTTTCTGAGCAGCTCTGGTTTAAACGAGTCCCTTGGCTGTGTCCTCTGCCCAAGCCACCCCGCCAGTCCTCCAGGAGGCATCTGCCCACTGAAGCAGCCAGGGCCTCCGTCGCTTCTCCCCCACCCCTACCCCCATGGCGGGTGCCGAGGGGCTGTTGGAAAGATTCAGCCTGGGTCTGTGGTGAGCTCCAGTGACCCTCTGAAACAACATGGTGAAGGGAGAAATTGAGGCATGCAGTGCTGGTCCCAATGTCAACATGGGAAGTAACCTCTAAAAGCTATTAAAAACTCAAGCCTCTATGCCCCAATTTAAACAGGCAAAGCTAACATAGTCTGTTAAAAGACCAGTGCTGTTCTCAGGCATGTCCAAGGAAATCCACATGGTAGTTTTTCAGCATGGGAGTTTCTGTTAGAAAAAGTTGCTCTCTGGAAACAAACAACCTAGAAGTGAAATCTGCCACTTCTGAGATGGAATTTCTGCCCAAACTGTGGAGGGGCTCCAAAACAGCCAAACGCCCTATTCTTGATAACGGCCTGCAAGAATGAGGTCACTTCTAGCTGTTACAACGGAGTGAGTTACAACCTGTATCAAAGCCAGCGCAAAGGGGTTAATCCAGGGTATCTGTGGAGCCGGTAGGTGTGATTTGGTTTGAAACTGTCACAGAGACCTATGTGAGCTGGATACTTACTCTCCCATTTGCAACCAGAGGTGACTCAGGGCTTGGTGCAGTGGCTTAATCGTGGGCATCTAAAGCTGTTTACGATATCATAGGTTGTCTGGGAATATCCACGTGAGACTGGCAGGTCTGTGGGTAACCCGTGCCCTTCTGAACCACCAGCTAGGGTCCTACTGTCCCTATGCCATCTCAGCTAATAATAAACACCAATGTTTAGGTAAGAATGGAGCCTTTTGCTGCTTTTAGACACTTTGACGAATTTAGACCACCTGGGTCCGAAATGTCGCCACAGGCACACCTTCCTCTCAAACCCTTCTGATGTGCCTACCTTGGCAAAGCCCGCCACTCAGTGGGGCCAGCAGTCTGGGTGCAGCTTTCTGTTGACACAGCTGTAAAACCTGCCTGTTCTGGCAGCCAGGTAGATCCCGCTGGTCTGGGGCTCTCCGCCTCACTTTTCACAGCACACCATAGATGCATCCTTTGTTTCAAGCCTCTTGTTTAAATGAAGTGAAGCGAGGCCCTGAACTCTGGGCTCCCTTATCCCTGGCACTACCCACGCTCTCACGTCTTTGCTTCTGCAGGCTCTTTGGAGAGAGAAGTTACCTCTGTCACCCAAGAGCTACGATCCTAACCCTGCCAGCCACTTCTGTAGTGAGTATCTGTCTGGTGGCTCCAGCTTGAGGTGTGGCATGCCATCTCAGCGGGGCAGGTTGGTCTGTCAGGAATTAATTCGTTAAATTTGTTAATAGGCTGTGGAATTCCATCAGGTTTTTAATAGGAAATGTGGAAGAAAGCACAAAGGATAGGATTCTCGTCACCTGATTTTTGTGGGTGTTTAGTGTAACCGTCAAGGCACTTTACACCATATGGGAGTTAAGTGCCCCGGGGGTTAAATAATAGTCTTTCTCTCTCCCTTACATTACTTTTTATGCCTAAATGGCTA
>NW_010426112.1:6123-11695 GCF_000710305.1 Buceros rhinoceros silvestris | reverse complement strand
GGAAGGAGAGGGGGAAGAAGTCAGTTGATGGGAAAGTTGCTTTGAAACGGACATCTCATATCTAATGGGCTGGGTAGGCTGCTTCCCTTCCTATCGCAGCAAGCCCATGGCTTTTCCATCTAATGCCTCACCACCGCAGTGGAAGCAAAGGCTGCCCTTGGGCCTCCTAAGCCAAACCCCTCCACAACATGGGACAGATCACGCTTCATGATCCTTATTTTGTATGGTCAGGATTCAATTCTTGTCTGACTTTTATAGGAGGGAGATTCGAGTCCTACAAGACTGCTGTGCAAAACTGTACTTCAGAGCTTGCCTCTGGTTTTGAGTTCTTGGTGAGCGTCTAGGAATATATAGGAATATATTAGGGAGACATTAGCTAAATGGTGCCTTTGAAAAGGGGATACATATCTGGCTGGCAAACTTACTTTAAATCAATAGATAGCACTGAACCAAGACAGTGAAAAATATCACACTTACAGTTTCTATAGAAAATTAAAACAAATTAGATTATTGATAAGTGATCGGTGCATTGGCAATTGATACTTGAAATTCAGCAAGGGTGAGTGGGAGGATGGATGGATGGGTGGGTGGATAGAAGGGAGGGAGGGAGAAACGGAGGGAGGGAGGGAGAGAGGGAGAGAGAGATTGAGTTGTTTGTTTCCTGAAAGGGAAAATTGAAGGGAAGACAGGGATCTCAAGAGTGTCTTAAAATGTGTATAAACTTGCTAGAAGTAGAACGTTGCTCATTTCTTCATCATGACCAAAGGCAAGACAAGAAATTATCAGCTTAACTTGCAACATGAGAGATTTAGGTTAAATGTAATGATTGTTAATGATTGGCATGGACTACTGAGGCTGACTGTGGAGTGTTTGAGGGCTACGCAAGACACGCATTTCTCAGTACTGTATGTTCCTTCCTGCCGGAGGACAAGAGGATGGATTAAAATTAGCTGGCCTCCCGAGGTTTAAGATAAGCCTACTTTTGTATGGTTCTACAAAATAGAAAAAAAGGCAGTTTGCAAAAGAGATGTCATCTCAAACCAGTATCTCCGAGGAACCCTGCTACTCCGCTGTTGCTATTGGTTGGAAATATTTTAGGCCAATTAGTTGCATCTGCAATTATTTACACAAGTTAAGCAGACATACAAAGCGGCACATGACAGGGATTTTTTCTCAGTGGAGTCTTTGTTTTAAGCCAGTCAAATAATTTGGCATCTAATCTCTGTTCCCCTTCTTCCCTGGGATTAGTTTAAATATTTGAACATGTTAATAAAGCATTTGAAATAAAAGCTAGAACACACATTTCATTGTAAATCTCTTTGTTTTGCGGAAATGTACTTTGACATTTTGTCAGTTATTAAACAGCTTTTCCCAGGTACTTTATCTACGGCAGTATTAAAGGCAAGATCTTGTGGAAACAAAAATTTACACAGAAGTGTGGAAACCCGCTTTTGCATTTCAGGATAAAGCTCTTGCCTCTGAAAGGAACATGGAATTTTATTTCAGAAAGGTATATTGGGGTTTTTTTGAACAATAAAACTTATTTCTTTTGTAGCCCTCAGGGTGTGCAGGGGATTTTTGCAGAAGAGCTTATAGAAATGCTTACAGAGAATACTATTTTTTAACAATTTATTTTCGTTTAATCTTTGAAGGAGTGCATTTCTCAGGTTCAAGAACTCCGCAGCTCAGATAATGAAAAGTAATTAAATCATAACCTGTGATCTGATAACCATAATTTCTAGGAAATGCGCATTCAATATTTGTTCTCACACGGCTGTCCCTGGAATGTTACAGATCCAGGTACAGCATTCTTCCTCAAACAAAATAAAAAAAAATCCACAATCCCTACAAGTTGCAATGAGAGATTATTGACATGAAATTCACTGGAAAATATATAGTGATAGAATGATACATGGTGAAATACTTTCTACTGGAACTGAAGGCACTGTTTGCAAGCCCGGCAATGTTTTCAGTAATTGCTGCTCCATCACGTCTCATCGATGCCGCTATTCTGTAGGCACCAAGCGTGTTAAGTATCAAACCATTGTGGCTACCTGCTTGTAGCTCCAGCCGTCAAGTACACATGGGCGTTTGAAGTTAGATACTCCTCGCCCTTTCCTGCCGGTAGGTGCTTTACAACCCTCTGAAGTGCTCCAGCTGCCACTCCAGAAAGGCACCCGTGGCCACGGCTCGTATGTCAGCCCCATCCGAATACTTTTGGACACTCCAGGGAATCCCAAATGACACAAGATATCCAAGATTAGATGCTAGTATATAATCTGGAGAAGAACTCAGCTGAGCTGACCATCAGTGTCTACTTGGGATGAGGCACGTTGCTCCCACCCTCCATTGACTGGGTTTCCACTGATGAAAACAGAAATTGAGGCACCCAGCTTTGACGTGGAGACCTACTGTCAGGCACCTTTATCTGGACCTGAATGCCAGCTGTGCCTCCAAAACCTTTCCCTGTTCCTGTGTTAGTGCTCGAAGATAATTGCTATCGCTTCTGTGATTAACCTAGCAACGCCCTTCTGTACCTTGACCAGTGCTCATCAGACCCTGCTGCTCTGCTGACTTGAGGATCGGAGTGATCTAAATGTTCTTCAGCATTCTTTTTTTCAATAAAGGCAGAAATTGCATCGCTGATTGTCTTCAAAAGAAGCAGAAGCCTGGTTATGACTGGCACAAAAATAACAAAGAGAAGTCTTTCAAAATGAAAATTAAAGCCAGGACAGTTACATATCCGCAGGTTTGGGTAGGGTTTTTTTTGTCAAATTAATTCTAGAGAAGTTTCCAGGATGTCTTTCCACATGCCTCCAGCAATTTGTTTTTGCTTCCTAAAAAGCTCTGTGTTGTTTTTCTCCATTATTTAGCAGTTGCTATTTTCCAGAACAGAATGGCTGCGCTTCAGGTTTTGGCAGGACCAGCCCCTTTTTCTTGGTACTGTTTGTGAAATGCTTTGGGAAACTTTCCACTGAAAAGAACTGTGAAAACTCAAGCTTATTATTCTTGCAGTGGGGAATAACAGGTTCGGCTGTCGACTCGCTCTGTGAGCAGGTGCCAAAATCCTGCCAGGAAATACTGATGGATTTTGCTGATTCACTGCAGCAGATGGGACACGTTAGCTGGGCTCTGCATTCCAGGAGGGTGCAGGAGGCTGCCTCAGCCCTGCTTGGGTATCTTGGCCTGGAAGCAGGAAAGCGAGCAGGTCTAAGATTTATGCTACAACAGTGCATAAAGAGCAGGTTTTAAAAGCCCATCCCCCAGGAAAGTGGATGAGTTTTGGCCTTTCTCTGCACCTCAGAGCTCAGTTTCAAAGCAAGCTGAGAGAGCCATCTGCTTGCTGACTGCTACAGAGCCGAGCAATGCTCGGCTCTCCTTCACCTCCCTGTAATTGTTTGTGGCGTGCTGAGCTTATCCCACCTCTCTGTGGGAGCACAAGGACCCGAGGCCAAAGTTTAAAGGCGTTGCAGGTGTAGCACATTACAAGGCATGAGTGCCTTGCTGCCAGCTATCCTCCAAATGGGGTGGTGGGCTGGCTGTCTTGAGGGTATAAAGGATGCTGCAAGAGGAGGCAGAATCTAATGTTTAGGGTCTTGAACATGGTTGGACATTACAGGCTAACAAGACCTGCAAGGCAAAAGTGAGGAAGCAAGGGTGGCTTTGGTGCACAGCAAGAGCGTGCCTGAACCAAGTGCTGCTGGCTGACCCCAGTGCCAGGCTTTGCCATCTCTGTGAAGGCAAGACCCATGTAAAGGGCCGGTGGAGCTGGGTGTTTTTTGTTTGTTGATGGAGCTCGCTGGTCACCTTTCCACCCACTTCTGTTGGACCAGGTGGGATGTGGTCAGCAGGCTCTGGAGGTGTAAGCCGCAGGCTAAAGCAACGGCGAAGAAGTGTTGTACCCTGCTGTTTAGACAGCCCATGCTGGTAATTCCCAGGGACTGGCTATAAGGAAGGCAGTGCCCTGTAAATTCTCGCAGGGATGTCATATCCCTGATTCTTGCATATGTGGAGAAAATGAGGTTTGATACAGAAACTTGGCTTTTGCACTGGGCCGTGTGTAGCACTGCAGGCTTTGCTGTGGTGTTGTGCGGAGCTGAGTGTCTGCACCAGGGCTCCTGCTGCTTAAATAACTTCTGTAATGGATAGAAGCTGAAAGTTCTGTGGGGAGAGGTTGGTCAGCCTTGCCAGTGAAGTTGCAGCTTTCTCTCGATGTGCACTTGGAGGGATAGTGTGAGGTGCCTTGTTGCTGCTGTATGCTTCTGGCTCCTGCAACCAGGGCTGGCGAGTCTTCTGCCATGGTTAGTGCCCAACACCACAGGGCACACCAGCACATGTACGTGTGCCTGGTGCGACTGACCTCAGAAACTGCCTGCATGCTCAGGGAAGCCATTTCACCTCGTCCCGCAAAAGCAATCCTCTTCTTTTGCTCTGAACATAGTCATTTCTCTCATGCAACATGTCCCTGGGGCCCCAGATGGCCCCACTCCTGCCCCTCTGGCAGGCTAAGCTAAAGGTCATTGGATCTGTGGCTGAGGGCAGCTGAACTGGGGTGACCAGAGCATTGGGACGGCCGGGCTGGAGAACAGCAGGGACCACTCAGCCCTCCGCCTGTTTCTGTCCTGCCTGGGTGGCCTTGACTTCTTCCTCCTCCTCTCTTTTTTTTTCTTGCTTTCCATCCTTGCCTCCCATGAATAGTCCTCCAGCCCTGAACATGGGGAGTGTAGCCCTGGCATGGCTGTCCTGGGATCTGCTATGCTTCCTGGGCACTGTACAGCTCCCCTTGTCTGACTGGGCTGCCAGGAGGCTTTGGGCTGGAAAAATGCCCTGGAAAGTGCCAGGGACCTCTGCTGTGGATACATAGTTCAGACCCAAAGCAATGCCCAGCAAAAGAAGTGCTCTGGAGGAACGCTATGAAAATGCCTCCAGAGGGCACTTAGGCTGCTGAAGTGACAGTTGAATAGCAGATGTGGAAAAGTCACCGTGTTCCCAGAGTGCGGTGAAATGCTATCAACATCTTTCCTAAGGTGGAAGGAAGGAAGAGACCCAACGACGCTTCCACCTTCCATGTTGAATTGCTAGTGAAGATGTGGTTTGTCCTTGGGTCATGTCTCTCCTGTTGGCTTCCCAGCCAGATACCTGGAAGAGCTGGACAGCCTAGGTACTGCCTGCTGCCACCCCAACTGCCTCAGGAGTGCCGTGCTCTGCCCCTGGCTTCAGTGGCTGCCAGCCCCCACTTGCCAGTGCCCCTCGTTGTATGGGGAATGTAAGGGCTGCTCCCCTGCAGCCTGGATAAACCTTGGTGGGGTTTGAGCTGCCCACGACAGCGCTGGAGAAGCTTCCTGGAGACTTGCTGTTTAACAGGTTAGCAGATCACAAGGAAAGCACGAGGCATGGGGTGCCAAACTTAAGAATCAACAGCAGTATAGATGAGTGCTGTGCCTACACTAGCAGTTGCATCCTAACTTATTAGTTAGCACTGCTGAAAGCATTTTAAGATGATTATGAAAGGAAGGGGAGGGAATGCAGAAAGCAGTCTGAAGGATCTCCCCTAGTGTGATATTTCTGGACT
>NW_010426112.1:0-6068 GCF_000710305.1 Buceros rhinoceros silvestris | reverse complement strand
TGCAGAAAGCAGTATGAAGGATCTCCCCTAGTGTTATATTTCTGGACTGGGGGCGCGCTTGCCAAGGGAGGCTGTAACAATTATTTGATTTTAGCAGTAAGATTGCTACCTCCATTTCTCAATTCTTTCTGAAGGGAAAATCTGCGTTACTAACATTAATGTAACCAGACAGAAATAAACCCAGCAAAGGTAATAAGCATTCATTGGCAAGTCAGAGAAAATCCTACAAAAATGGTTTTTCTTTACATTAGTTAGGTTTGCCATTTTTCGAAAGAAAATTGGAATACAGAAACATTGAGTAACCCCCGCCAAGTGTTGTGTATGTGCCTCAGCTGTGCCCTCACTGTTAGGTCTCCTTCACCTGGCAGTCTCCCCTGCTCTCCCTCCCATTTCTTCACACAATGGAGGAGCCAGCAACATTTTCACATCCTTGACTAGTCCACTTTTAACAGCCATTTCCTCGTTTTTCTTCATAAGGAAGCACTTTTCTTGCTCTGTACTTCCATTAAGAAAATGTACAAACCTAATAGTTACTAAAAAGAAAGTGACTAAAGCTATCCTAATGTTTTTATGGACTCATTAAAGGTCTTATTAATTTTTCTCTGTATTGGAAAAAATCTAATTTTTTACTTGTGACATAATCAAGAGTGGTACCCTGGTTTTCAGGGGTGAAGTGTTCTCACGTTAACCTTTCCTTCTGCTTTAAGCAATCATTCCTGTGAAGCTGCTGAACTACAAATCAAACTAGGGCTTTTAAAGGAGGCCCTTCTCCTCCCAGCGTCCATGGTACCCTCCTTCCACACCTTGAACTGTTTCCCTGTGTAGCTGAGCTGGGGCCAAGGTGACTCGTGGAGAAGCACCTGGTTAACAGCGCTTTAGACCCTCTGTTCCTGGGCTCCCCATGTCCTGGGGCTCCTCTGTGCCACCATGAGGCTTCACTATCAGGGCCACGGCAGTTCACCGGGGGTCTTTAGGGCTTGTTTCCAGCTTCTGCTCCTTATTTCCTTGCTCTGGCAGGGTGGTAGGAGCTAGAAAGAGGCTCAAGGGTGAGTCTGAGATTTTAGGTAGTCCTGAGGACAGCACACGTCAGCCCAGCGCCTTGATGTGAGAGCCATGAGTGAGGATGCTGTCAGCCCCACTGCTGGAACGGGAGATGATCCCTACGGCCAGCTCCACATCCCAGCAATGGGGAGGGAGGCGACTCCCCACATGTTCCCTACCCAAGGGTGATACACGATGAGTAAACTTTTAATTGATTCAATTACAACAACTAGTGGCTAAAGTAAAGCAATAAAACTACAAAAGCATAAAAGCAAGGATATACCAAGTGATTTATGGCCCACTGTATCTGCTCGTCGCTCACCAGGGCTCCAGCACAAGCAGGCAATATTTAGTGATGCAGCAGCAGTGGTGTGAATGTTAAGCACGGTGTTTCTCAAAGCACCCCAACCCTCCTGACAGCCAGGAGTGAGTTATGTCAGAAACACGTGGCATGTCTTCCTGATCCTGATGCATCTCTTAACAATGATACTTCATAAATCCCTGGTTTAAAAATTCACCGCCAATGGAGGAAAAAACCGTCAGTCTGTAATCTGTTGTCATGGAAATAGTTGGGAAGTTCAATCTGCAAAGATGCGCAGCTGGGACAGGAAAATACAAGCCTGTTCCTCTTGATTTTACCTCTTGGAATTCTCTACTCTGGAAATAAAGGTAGAGGCAACACCAAAACGTAAGGGCAATTAATTTGCTTTCTGGACAGATGCATTTCACTAGCCGAGAAAACCACATCCAACCTAATCACAGGCATCCCCATGAATCCGCCGTGGTGCAGCACTGCATTTTCTCTTGGACGTCATCGCTCACCTGCTGGTCATCAGAGTCTTGTGCCTTCTGTCCTGGGAATAAAATACCTTTTATAAAAAAATCTCACCCAAAATGAAGAGTGAGACAAGGACAAGCAGAGACAAAATGAGGAATAAATGTTGGAGGAGGTGAGGGCAGAGAAGCATATTCCACTTAGGCTATTACGGAGGTTTTTAATTTCCTGAAAACATTTTATTTAGGCCAGGCAGGGACAGGAATGGAAGGCAATCACATTATCAGGTCTGTTATCAATGTTGATTTTGCACGGTCTTACCTGAATGGATTATTTTCTCAGTAATTCAGTAACTAAATTAAAAAAAAAAAAAATCACACTTTGGTTCAGGATAATACATGATGTGTTTTTTCGGTATTTCTCAATTCAGGTGAATTTTAGAGTAAAAACATCCTATCAAAATAATGCACTGAAACAATTTATTCTGAAATTGTCGGAACAAAATATCAAGGAAATATCAAGAAACTTCTCACTCCTCCTTTTTTCCCCTTTTATCCATTTAATCTACCTCCAGTCAGTGCATAGTTCTCACTGGAAGCTGAATTTTTCATTTGTTCTATTCACTATTCATCAGAACCAATCCTGTCTACTTCTATTGTAGTTATTTAATGCTCACTGAGCCGCCATTCCGCTACTGCAGCGATAAATCTTTCACCCCCTTTTACAGCAGCTCCTTAGAGGCTAGCAAGATGCAAAAACTTTTTTTTTTTGAGTATCACTATGAGGTGAACTTCTTGAGGATTGCCAAGATGTGGGGGCTGAGGTTCACCTGGAAGTGCTGGTCAGCACTGGGAAGGGTTTTGCAGCATGGAACACATGGAGGCGATGTCCCAGGCACTCTTCTGGTGGAGGCATTGTCCCTTAGCCCACTGGTGACAGCACAGAGCCAGGTGAAACAGACCAAGGGGACCCCGCGTCACGGCCACGGGAGCAGGGGTACGTGTGATCCTTGTTTGAGTGTCTGCAAATCTGATGTGTGGATATGATTGGGCTTGGTTTTCAGGGATGCTCAGATCCAGTGTCCTGTTTGCTATGGTACAGGCGGTACAGCCTGGCACGGAAAGGTTTTCCCTCCAAAATGTGGCTCCCGGTGTCTGCCAGAATCATTGGAACTCAAGGAAACGGGAGAGAGTCAGAGAGTTCGTGACGAAAAGCTCATCCTTAGAGGGTTTTTCAGTGTCCGAGTGAGAGTTTGTGGGACTGTTTCAGTGACCATATCTGTAAAATAGAACATGATCATGCTTGAAGATGCTGTTTTAATTTTCTTTTCAAGGAAATGACTGGATTTGGACCATTTTCTCTGGGAAAGGTTTCAGGAGCCCTTTATGACCCAACAGCGGGACTGTGAAAGATCCTGGACCCTGTTTTCAGATGAGGGGCTGAGGGTGCTGGGCTAAGGGTCTCAGAGCTTCTGCTTGCCCCAGACCACCTGGCGCTGGGATTGGAACCTATATGCAGCTGTATGCCCCCTGTTGCTGAAATAAGGGGAAATTTTTTCTTTCAGTACAGGATTTTTAAAGAAATACGGTCTGTGCTGGAACATTGACATTTCCTGTAAAGGAGAGATCTCTGTTTTGGTAAGCATTACAGCTGGTCACTGAAAAATCTGGATTGCTGGAAAAAACAGTTGGAGACCTAAACTATAGCTTCAGGAGGCTTTGTCTTTTGGTTGCTTTCTTCACTGGTGGGCTTTGGACACAAGTCTGCGAGAGGAAAATGACATTTGGATTTTTTCTTGCAAGGAGCGAGTGTGGGTGTGAGCAGTGTGTGGAATTCCCACTGACAGCAAGTCAAACCACAAGCCTGGATGTCTGGAAAGAGGAGCTCTCAGTTAGCCACACCAGCCAGGCTGGGTTTCATCCTTACCAGGGAGATGCGCGTGTGGCAGGTACTACCAATCCCAAACGCATCACTGAAGCTAAGAGGCCCTGCTCCATCAGATCACCTGGGAAGGGGACAGTGAGACCCGCACGCCTTTGACTCCCCGGCTCTCCCCAGGAATGTTTGGCACTGATGCAGACTCAGGAGCATAGCTTCGCCCCAGGTTCTGTTAAACACTTCAGCTTTTCTAAGGAAAGCTTTTACATTGTGCTGAAATCCACCCAGGGTTATTTGCAGTCAATAGTTTCGTACAAGTCATCAATATGTAGTTTTCACCGCACTTCTTTTTCCCCCCTTGTCCAGTCATTGCTGTGCCATCATGAACTAACTGATTGCACTCCCTTCAGCCACGATTTATGTCTAAGAGCAAACAAAAATGTTGTCCTCAAAGGCCCGAACTGCAGCAGTTTTCCTTTTTTTTTTTTTTTTTAAGCGGGGATGAGAAAAACATAAATTGCAGTATATCTTCAAAGTGTTTGAGGGGTTGTTTGCCACATGACTCATATTGACTTTAATGGGAGTCACATGCTAAACTCCCATGCAATACTTGAAAAGTTTTGAAGTGCCACTGCTTTGCGCAAGAGCCCCGAATAAAAAGCTACTTTTGTTTTCTTGCTCCACAGCACTGGCATTGTCCAAATCCCGGCCCTCCAGCCAGAACGTGCCAGGACGAGCAGGAAGAATCCACCTGGGAGGCTGGTGCTGCTGCTAGGTCTCCCTGCCTGCTGCCGGCTGGCTCCCCCCACCTGCTAGCGCAGCAGGCAGGTGAAATCCACGCTGCACCAATGGCTCAGAAGGTCTGCCAGAGCACCCCCAAAACCAGGAGCGGGCTGAAAATAGGTCCGGCACTGAGATACTGCATTCACTCTCCTGTTACTAGCACCTGCCAGTTACCTTCCCTCTGTTTGCAGGGTTACATGTGTTTTCAGCAGCGTCTGTCTCTGCCCAGATAGTTCCCACCAAAGCTTCTCGTTATGGAGCCCTGAAGTCACTGCTGTTATCTGGCATCTTAATATATAGCTACCACTGGGAAAGAACAGAGCCAACACGAGGAAAATTTCCCTGAAAAAAGGAGCTCGCCTGTCAGGATGCAGGCAGGGTTTTTCTGTTTTGAACAAGAAAAAAGCAAAATCTCCTGCCCTTCCCTGCCCTCCACCCCTGAAACGGGTCATGTATTAGCCTGCTGTCAGGTCAAATGGTTGAGGGTGATTTAAAGGGATAAAAACCATGTTAAAGCAGACTAAGAGTGGTTTGTTCCAAGTGTGCACGTGGCTAATCCTTGTCTCGGACTAAGCAGCCTGGGCACCGCTGATATGAGAATCTCTCTGGGTTTCTTTGAAGTATGAGCAAGTATATTAAAGCGGGAGGAAAGCACTGACTCCTTCAGGTGGTGATTTGTGTTTATTGGCTGTGATTTTTATGAGTTGAGGAAAGAGGTAGAAACGCTGGTGTACGGTAATTGAAATGTACGGGGCTGGTGTAAGAGACCATTTCACGATCAAGGGAAGGCGACAAAGCCCTTTCAGAGGAGTGTTTTTCAGCCTTCGCTAATGTTTCTGTATAAAGGGTCCTGGTGCTAATGCTACCTTTAATGGTGTAAGTGTGAAGCCGTGAATCATCCACCCAACGATTATAAACAGCAATACATCCTTGGCCGCTCAGAGCTGGGACACCGCAGCATTTTGAAACACTTGCTTTAAAAAGCTTTACAGTGCTGCTGGCAGGATGAGGGACCTGCAACGGCCACCACCGACTGCTACAGCTCCCCCGGATTGCTTCGCTACCTGGGGATGTTGCCTCATCCCAGTTACGGAGGGGAACAGAGGCCATGTGAAGTAATAGCTGGCCGATAGCTGTTTCTTCTGTCTGCTGCTGTCAAGCCACGTTTGCTAATGAGTTATGCGTGCCTTGAGCCAGGAAAGAAAACACACTTGGGATGTAAATCCAGCAGTCGGGGACTCCAGTGAGGTTCCTCAATGGTTTTGTCAAGCCATTTCTGCAAACGGGAGCTGCCAGAGCAGGTCCCAGCAATGCCCCCTCAGCACGAAGGTGACAACAGTACTGCAGCATCTTTCCATGCATGTGGATCTTTTTCTGCCTGGAAATGTTGCACAGATAGGATTGAGGACTTTTCATATTTTTCCAGCAGCCCACCTGGCATTATGTCGCTGCCGGACATCCAAAGCTGCCGGACAAAGGGCCACTGCCTGCAAATAAATTATCTCTTCAGTGCATGTGCTGTGAGCCCCGCACGGCTGGGATGTTTATCACACAGGCACGCTCCTACCCTACAGATGGCCTGTACAGATGC
>NW_010426111.1:5655-14535 GCF_000710305.1 Buceros rhinoceros silvestris | reverse complement strand
CCGGCTGCCTCTTTCCAGGGGGAACCGCAGACAAAGCAGCCTGGTTGCTGTTTGACGTGATCCAGCTCGTCCCAACAGCAAAATCGCCTCCCTGCCGCCTTCCGCTTAATTGGCGGCTCAGGTCCAAGGCCACGGCCCTCCATCCAGCAGCTCTCAGCGGCGCCCCGCGCTTCTGCTGCAGGTCGGACACGGATGGGCTGTTCGGGCTTCCACAGACGACACGGAACAGGGACACTTCTGTTCCTTCACAGATAGTGCATGACCCCCACGGGATGAAGGATTGGAGAGAGACAGATGGGTGTGGTTTACAAAGTCACTGTCGTAATTGTTTATTTTAAGTATTTTTCTGTAAGGACATAATGAGTAGTCTATAGTTTAAGTTTACATGCATGACCTCACTCATAAATACCAGTATGCCATCTTCGTCCGGCAACTAGACCCTCTTCGGAGGCAGCATGGAACATCATTTCAGCTGCCTCAATAGGGCACGGTTAGTATCCTCAGTAGATTTACATTCTTCAACATTTCATAGTTGATTATGTAGTAACAACGAGGGCAAAACAGTAATTTCAAGATTGCTCACACATAACACATCCACCACTGACTGTAGGAATTCCTCAATGCTCTATGAACTCACTTCTTAGTTTCAAAAGTGTGCTGAAGAACTGTCATTGCTGTGGGATATTTTTGAAAGCTGTTGTTCAATTAGAAGTTTATCATGCTTGCTTCCACAGCAAAAGCAGCCTAGGCCACAGAGGCTTGCATTTCCAGTAGTAATTCCCAGCACACGAAGGTATTTCCTTAATAGAGAAAAAGAACTCTTGCCTGGCATCCCTGTTCCCCTGACTGTTTTTCTGTGTTCCCTCCTGTAAATCCCCTCTTGTAACTCAGGTTTAAAGACATTCTTCACACCCTGTTGTAGCCCACCTGTAACACTGCCCTCAGAGACAGTGAAACAAGGTTAAAGTTTTTGCACGCACAAGGATGCTGCTATTGAGGCAGAGCTCCAGAACAGCACCTGCATTACCTGACAACACTGAGATCTTGCTAAGCGAATCAAACCAGCACGTCCTTAAACATGATGACCTGCCAAGCACTTTATCCTGTCTCTTCTCCGATTCCTCCCCACCTTGCTGAAGCTTAGGGCATTGCTACACCACGCAGCAGAGCAGCATCCTAAGATAGCTCCAACCCAGCAGCAGGTGGTGGTGAACTTCTTCGTCTTGGGACTGGAGACAGGGCAGCATGTCACGCAGGCCTCACTGCTTTGGTGACAGTCCCCTTATAGAGCTGCCAGGCCTGAGCTGGCACTCCTGCCAGGGCAGGTACTGGAAACCTCCTGGCCCATAAGAACCCCATGAATAAGTGTTTATACAGCAAAGGACACCAGGAATTCAAACTAAGATTTCTGATGTCATTCATGTTAAGACAAGGATACTCTCTGTGATATATGCACAAATCCAGGCCATCCCATACCATGCAAAAACCCCACCTTTCTCATTAAAAAAAATACATATAATTTTTGTCTCTGAAAGGAACAGATTATCTACCTTCTTCTGGCAGAGAAGGCAAAAAAAGCGCGCCTGCTGCTAGAGGGTCTCAGGACAGGACAGTAGAGATGCCGAGGCTGACATCACACAACAGGATAAACAGAGAAGGCGAGTTTGAGTACTACGTTCCATGCCTGCAGACAAACACCCCATCCCAATAAAGAGTCCCCCACAAAACCCAAAAGCACACCCACCCCAAACAAGACACACAACATACTGCAGAAAGAGGCAGAATATCACGTAAAAGCTTTCTTGCAAGATGGGGAGAAGCAGACGTTAGAGGAAGTTTGTAGTTCACTAGGATTTGGAAGTATCTGTAATGTGTTCAGCCATTATCACCTATTTTCTCTTCAACACCAGTCACTTCCAGGTATAAATGCATGCTTTTTTTTTTTTCCGATCCAGTTTTACAGTGTGGAGGCTAAAGAGGGAGGTAGCAATATGAACAGAAAATAAGCTCTATGCATAGGTTACAGACTTGCTTTTTGTACAATTTTCAACTACGTATTTTTTTCCTTATGCAAATATATGGGTGTGAATACTGTATTGATTATCCCAGAAATTTTCTACAGCAATGAATAAACCACAGAAAAATAACCAAATACTGCAGCTAGTGTACAGCTATGTGGACGAGAAAATGCCAAATGACCAGAGGACAGTAAATTCTCTTAATTCTATGCAAATTCCAATAAAAACCCACGAAAAGTTCTGTTTTCTTGAGTTTAATTGGAGCTTTATTACTTAGGCTGTGACTTCAGTCTTTACCTTCAGCAATTTGCAAAGAGGAGGCATACAAGAAAGGTTACAACACTTAATGAAAGGACTCCCGACTGAACAGGGGGGAACGGGGCAGTCCCAAGGCAGAAGAACAGGGGGCGCCAATTTGTTCTCAAGTCTCACATGAGGACTCCTGAAGAAGGCTGATTACTTGAAAGAAATAAAGGACATAAATTTAGGAAGCAGAACCCGGGATTAAAGTCAGCTGGAACCAGAAAGAGACAAACACCAATGGCAAAACGCAAATAAACCAAGCAGAGTAAATCCAGACAGAACCCAAACAGTAACAGAGGCTGAATGAATAAATAAAGTCCCTAGAATTAAACCAGATTTATGCTGCCACTCAGCTTCTTCAACTGATACATAAAGCTGGAACTGACTGCGGCACGGTGGCTTCAGCCTCTGCTCCCCTGAAGCCTCTGTCCAACCAGGTAGAAAAATAAAGGTCTAATTCACTGGAAATTCTTTCATTTACAAAACTAATGGAATAGGGTTTGGTTTTATGCTTCTGTGTCAATTTCCGCTTTATCTTCAACTCCGTTCTGCTCATCTTTCATTTCCGCATCTTCGGTGTGGCTGGTTCGAAGAGTAGCAGCTGACTAAACAGAGAGACAAAGAAAATACATTCATTTGTTACACAAGATTGCTAGCATTTCAAACAATACCACAAACATTATTTGATTCTTATCACTAGGATACCTCATCTTCCTGCCAGACTGAATTAAGATACTAGAACCTCCAGCCAAGATAAACAAAAAATTTCTCTGCATTTTTTCTGCATCTAAGAAACCAGAAGCAGTTTGGAGGGAGCTGAGAAATTATATTTGTGTTAGACAGTTATAATTCGTAACATAGCGTGCACACACTTGCCACATCACACTTTAAGACACATCTTCTCCTCAAAACTGAAATTCCTTTAGGAAGCTTCTGCACAGAACTGCTTTTGTCCTGCCTCGACTTCAACAGGATTCCATTTGGGCAATCCCCATACCATCACCCCACCCCCAACTTGGATGAACGAGGCACACCTAGACTTAAGATACAAAGAAGTATCTCTGTGGGACAACTAGTTTCATGAAGATTGACTTCAACTTGACAACAGTCACTTGGATGTCCTCTCCAAGATCTTAGCTGGAAGAAAATCCAATCTTACAATATTGTAAGATCTTACAGTCTTACAAATTGCTCTAAATAACCCTCTCCTTGCTCTATCTTCCATCCCACATAGAAAAACTGCTGAAAAGCAAAGAGTTGTGTGGTAAAGGGTCCAAGGTAATTTTCTACAACAGGACACAGCCAGCACACCCTCACCTTGCAGTGATTTTCAAACAGAGTCTTGTCCTGCTCATCATAAAAGACAGTGCTATGAAACTGCTGCTTCGCCTGTTGGCCTAGCACCCTGAACCATCTGTTTTAGTATACGGTTAGATGAGAACCAGACAAGAACAAGCAAGGACATAAGCAGGCACTGCTGGGGAGCAGAAAAAAAAAGGGGTAGAATTCTTAAACTGAAGTGTTACATCAACTTAGCTGCAGCCTAAGCACATCCAGGCAAAGGTCAACCTTTCATCCTTAGAAGAGCTCTGTGAAGCACACGAGAGCAAAGTCTCTTCTCCACAGAAAATCTGTTAGCTAGCAATCCTGGGCTTAAGATAAGGTGATAAACATCCCAACCTGTAAAAATTCATGCTTTACACATGTATGTGAACTATTTGAGCTCATGAAAAGACCTACTGATGCCAGACTGGCTGTTGAACTTCAACAAGTAAGATAGGCAGACATCAGGAATTTCATAGCTACAGTCCAAGCAGACTTCTTAGCAATCGGAAGACATTTGGCAAATGAACCCTCCAGAACTCCTCCTACCACCACTAGCAGAGTAACTGTTGGAGCTAGAGTAAAGCAACATATCAAATGAATTAACTGGAAAACATGCTTTCTTGCAAGAAAAATTCCCAAGATTGATCTGGGGAGTAAGCATCCACTGTTTACAGCTCCACTGTTCCTTTTCATATAAAACCACATCAATGCGAGGTAGGCCAGAGAGCTCCAAGAAAAAAAATACTGAAAACACATGCACGTTCCCGAGATCACGTAACTATTGAAAAGAAGGAATCAGGCCAACAGCATCCTTGCTTGTATCAGCAATAGTGTGCCCAGCAAGAGGAGGGAAGTGATTGTCCCTCTGTACTGGTGAGGCCACACCTTGAGTACTGTATTGAGTTTGGGGTATCTCACTACAACCAAGACACTGAGGTGCTGGAGAGCATCCAAAGAGCAATGAAGCTGGTGAAGAGTGTAGAACCCTATGAAGAGCAGCTGAGGGAACTGGGGTTTAGCCTGGAGGAGAAGAGGCTCGGAGAAGACAAGGCTCGGAGAAGACCTTATTGCTCTCTAGAACTACCTGGAAGGAGGATGGAGCAAGGTGGGGGTTTGTCTCTTCTCCCAAGTATCAAGCAATAGGATAAGAGGAAATGGCCTCAAGTTGCAACAGAGGAGGTTTAGATTGGACAGAAGGAAAAACTTCATCACTGAAAGGGTTCTCAGGCATTGGAACAGGCTGCCCAGGCAAGTGGCAGAGTCACCATGCCTGGAGATATTGAAAGGACAAGCAGATGCAGCACTTGGGGACATGGTAGTGTTAGGTTTACAGATGGACCCTACGATCTCAAGGGTCTTCTCCAACCTAAATGACTCTATAAGCTGATTCTATGTGAAACAGATGGGAAAACTGGAACTAAATGCCATGTCTTTCCAGTATCCCAAACAGTCTGCAGTGCAAAGACTGTGAGTCTGCCTTTTGCCGAGTGTAACAACTCTACCAACTGTCTGTCTTAGAGGCTGAGGCGCACATTCTGAAAAGCATGACAGCAACCCTTTTGTACTTTTTGTGTGTATTTGCTTGTTTCAGCAATCCACTCTTCCTCTCTAAACGGCAGATCTTGCTGTGTCCCACACCTCCCACCTAGTGGAGGAAGCCAGCTTCCCTTCAGCTGTGCTAGCTGAAAGGAACCTGCACAGCAGAGCCTGATGGCTGAAAATTAAAACCTGCAATTTCAAAAGTGAAGATGCCCAACAGTGAAATAATTCTAGTTTAGTTATTCTATCTTTATCTTCCTAAAATTTTTCATTAAAGCCTACCAAAAATTAATGTACTGTGCAGCTATACATAACAGTATCTAAAGGCAAGGACTGTCGACATCAACTACACAGACAATGACACTTTACTTGCAGAATCAGTAGGGAATGTCCACATTTATGTGTTCGTTTACACTCCTCTATGAGAAGCAGAATAAAATCCACAGAACTACTGCTACTCTTTGAAAAGAAAACAGAAACAAAACAAAAAACACCCACAACCAAAACACCCAAAGATAGCAGCTTGCTCGCCCAACTACTCAGTTCGGGGTGATTATCCTATGCTTGCTATATGACTACTTTAGCAGAGTAAGAGACGAAGAATGGGATACATCTCCCATTGTCTCTGGGAGGTAAGCTGATTTCCAATACATCTCGTTGTGAAAGACTGGGTGAGGGACGCAAAAAGAGAGGTTTGTGAAGTGTTTCATGTAGGAAATTGTCAGGATACGCTCATCTGAGGACAGTAGGCCCCTGGACAGACTTGCTGACGCAGTTAACCACAGGAATCTGCCATACCAGTAGCTGACCATTTTTTAGATTCTCCATGCATATTCTGGGAAGGTGGACACAAAAATCTGTGAAAATAAGCTCCCAAGATGCAAGCTTCTTGCACCCCCAATGTTACTAAGAAAATCTGAGCCTGACAGAAATCCCAGTTTTGTCTTGAAGTTACAGGTTTACCTAGTCCTTCCGGTGCATCAGATTTAAGGAAAAACAAACAGAACATTCTCTAACAGCGCGTGATTCTCACCATTAACTTTGAGTACTTCTTGCCAGCTCATACCACCTTGTTATAACCTGTATTCAAACACTGCCATATTAATTAAACTAGTATTTACTAAAACTCTAGTGAAAGCTTAGCAGGAAAACCATCCATACTGCAGAAGAATGAACCTTCTGACGGTCTGAAGTAAGCAGAATACCTAAACCACTATTCCTTGTCTAACACGACAGCACCTCTTGTAGTCTTCTGGAGTAGTGTTACTTACTTTTAAGTCTTTGTCTGCAAGCCTTTGGAACATGTTGGCATACATCTTTTTCTCTTTCTCATGCTGCTCCCGTATTTTTTGCTGACAAGTCACCAGTTGCACTTTGGCAGCTTTGTTACTTGGATAAAGTTGTATCACTTTCTGGAAATCTCCCCGGGCCAATTCAAAGTCATTGACAGCCAAGTGCGCTTCTCCACGCCGGAAGAGACCCTTTTCATTGTTCCTGTCCAGTTCGAGTGCCTGCATTAAGAAAACCACCAAAATCACATTCAGGAATTACTTTTCTTTTTTAAAAATAACATGCAGTCAGAACACCAGAGACTACTAGAAACTGTACCTTCTGATGTAGATTTAGGAGTTCTTGTCAGGGATTACTAATAAGGTGAGTTGAATACAGTAGAAGTACGTACAAAGATGACTGAATATAGTAGGCTATTTGACAGAGAACCAGTGAGTCTCAAGATTTAGTCCTGGCTCTGTGCCAGCTCTTTGAAGGATCTTTGCCACCATGTCTACCTTCACCACATCTCAGTGTTTAATTTCCAAATACTTGAACAGTCTCAATGTCACAAGTTAGTAAAAGATATTCAAAGAACAACGATTATGAAAACAACCTGTTGGATATTTTTACGTTGTGTATTCAGTACTACCCAACTGCCAGCTGGTAAGGAAGGAGAGACACCATGTAGCCTTGTATCCCTCAAATTGTTTAAGCAAGAGATAAACCGTCAGATTTCTTGTGCAGCTTAAGAATTAATAAACCCTTACTACCTTGTTGCAGTTCTCTAAAGCCTGAGAGTACTCCTTCAGCTTCAGATGGCACATAGCTAGGTTAAGGTGGGCAGCGAGCCTCAAGCTTTTGGCTTTTGCATCCTCCTCCTCAGAGAGTCCTGATTCATGCTCCAGCCATGACACAATCTTCTTATACTGTAACGCTGCCCGTTTGTATTTCCCCTCCTGTGAACAAGGCAGTTCAATTATCACACAGCTCATTACAATATTTTTTATTTCCCTCATGCCCCTTCTGCTTATCTTGAGCAACAGATCCATAAGAAAAGTAATTAAATCAGAAAGTAACTTCTACCAACAAAAAAATTCTACTTCTGAAAGCCATTCCAATCTTTCAGAATACCTACTGGTTCCCCTGTTAAAGCTAGGGGTATAGGCCTTCACTCTCAACTCCCACCTTATTATTCAACTTACGATACAAAACGAGGAAGATGGGGCATTTTCAAAACAGCACGACTATTATTGCTGTGTCAAAGATAATGGGAAAGTCAGCCTTTAGCTGGTCAAACTGTTTCAAACAGCTTCTCCATACACCTCTACCAAAATGAATGCTGTTCACTCACAGCACTATCCCACAGCAGGAACTTAAGTTCTGTAACCTTGCTACTATTCCATGTACGCCCCAAAGTTATCTGTAGGTACAGCAAACCGCTCTGACAGAGAGAACTAACTCCCTGCAGAGTTAGTTCTTTGGATATTCCAACTCTGAGGCTTTGGTTTGGTTTGTTGGGGTTTTTTTGTTTTGTTTTTTTTTTTAAAGACACCTTCTCTTCCAGTCCTCCCTGTAAAACATCACAGAGAATACCATGACCACCACTCTTAAATAATCATAATCAGTTCATGATATGGACTAAGAAATGCTATTACTACCTGGGGAACGTAATTTACCTTGAAGTACTGAGTGCCTCTCTCCTTCACAATGGAGCTTTGTTCCAGCTTCTCATCTGTGTTCATTTCCCAAGACTCCTTAGCCTACCCAAACAGGAACAGTTCAAGTCAATGGCAGAACTTCTGAGGAAACCAAGTATCTGTGTGGTTTCCCACTAATAATGTGGCAGAGATAAGTTTAGCAAAGCAGGTTTTTGTACTGCTGGAGAGACACTGATGGCACTGGACAGGGATATGGTTAGAACAAAGACGATCTCTGCCAGCAGCTTCCAGCATGTCATCATCTCTGACAACAGCGGCTTTCCTATTTCAGATCAACGTTCAAAGATTCTATCGCTCTTGTTTAAGCTGCACTCACACTTCTTCCCCCACCTCCCAATCCCTTGTTCCTACCTTTTCAAAACTTTTTAGTTTCACTTCATACTGCAGCTCTGCGTCTGGAGGGATCTGAAACTTCTCCTTCCCAGCACTTCCAAAACCATAGCTGTTAAGGTTAGGAGGGGGTAAGATTAGGAGGGTGGGGGGAAGAAAAGAAACAAGAGTTCCAACACTATCCAGCCAGCCATATTTGCTCTATAGGAGCTGGAGGTAAAACCCCCATGAAAATCTGGGAAGGCTTGAAGATTTCTGGGTACTACTCTAAAAATCAGCAAGCACAGGTAGAAAAAAGCTGGAGAAACCTGAGGTTAATTTCAATAATCTCTAGATCACCAGTTCCTATTACTTTTTCTTTTTTTTTTTTTTTT
>NW_010426111.1:0-5645 GCF_000710305.1 Buceros rhinoceros silvestris | reverse complement strand
AAAAAGCTGGAGAAACCTGGGGTTAATTTCAATAATCTCTAGATCCCCAGTTCCTATTACTTTTTTTTTTTTTTTTTTTTTTTAGTTTATGTGAAGGAAAAGCAGGTTCTCTCTCCATCAAGAGGGGGGGAAAGAAAAAGGAAAAACTTTCAAGTTGTACACATCTTGCTTTATATTCACGGTTTGAAACAGAATGTTGCTATCAGAGCACCTGTATTTTGGTACTATTCTCAGGAAAGCAAAGACAATGATAAATACAGAGATTAAGTTAACAGGTGTACCCTTAACATACTGCCAAGCAGTTCATAAACGTCAATGCCTAGGGGAAGGTTCTGCACTGCAGCTGCAGTAAGAAGTTGCCCATTAGCAGGGAAATTAAGATCAGATTTGCTTTTCTTCTCCCATCAGGTTCAGTTCTAGTTTTAAAAAAAAACTTCAAAGTTTGGTGGAAACAGTGCAAACTCCACTCTTCAGATGCATTCTCACTGCAAGGAGAAAACTACTTACATCCAAGACTGTTTAAGGCTACAATATTGGGCAGTCATACATCTCAGAGTTCTCATAATGGTCCAAGGTTCGGATATAACTTTGCCTTGTATCTCACAGGCATCTTGAAGGTTTTTTCCCCAAAAGGCTTTCAGAATACCAGTGAACATTTTCTGCTGACAAAGCATTTCTGTCTGATACTCTTTATTAACCACATCACCTAAGGACTAGCTATCCGGTCACACGGAGCAGCTCAGAAGACTCATCAGCTCTTCCTATTCTGAGGCTGTTCGTTAAGTTTCTTTACATACATTTCTGTACAGCAAGTACTGTTTCGTTAAGAGGGACCACAAAAACCTAAGTTAAAGACAGCAACAATATTTTTTTTTAATGTATATTCACTGAGATCAACACTATAGAGACTTAGGTAAATTTGTTTTGGAATGTTGCTACCTCACAAGCAAGTGGCAAAGCGATCTTCACTTCATACATCAAACTTCTGGGGCTGAGAGAAGTTTTTACTACAGTACTGAAAAAAGCTGAAAGGCATTATAATGGAACACTTCATTCTTGCCAGATGCTTAGTACAGACCCTTCAACTATCAAAAGATGAGAAAAAGCATACCTGGGTTTGAGATAGAATACAGACTCCTCCGATTTCTCCATTTTTTGAATTGCTTTCTCCAGACCATGAGGAAGATCATAGTTGTCACCTTCTCCAATCTCAAACTGCAATTCCCGCCTGTCAAAAACACGATCTCCATATCGGCCTTCAAACTGGACTGGTAACAAAAAACAGAACGACACAGAGAAAAGTCAGAAGGTACCTATGTATGGTAAGGGGCAGGTAGCACAGGTGATATAGGGAGTGTCAAAGCCTCCTCCTAAACAGTCTTTTCTCTTTTAACAGTTACCTATCCATGATGGCTACCGGCAGCAAACAGAATTGCTGCTGCTAAACTTAACAACCCTTTGGTCTTCTTGTTCATCGATGTTCACTCCAAGAAGTTCCAGAACTACGTCCCCTCTTGTTCCTCAGCAAATGGAAACACTTTATTAGAGACATCTACCTTTTGTGATCACTTAAGCACCCTATCAGATTCAGTATCTCTGGAAAACCCAATTACCGCTGGAAAATGTAAACCTCAATAGAAATAACAGAAGAAAGCTTCCTCTAGGTTGTTAGGTTACTTGGTAAAGAGCGACCATGTATTCCTCACTGTCAGGGCAAGCAATTGTAGACTGGGAAAAAAGTTCAGCCCTCCCACATGGTAAACCCATTTCCTATTTGTCTAACATACTTACTGTCTACGAGTGCACCCTCATTGGGCTTGGAGTAGCCTTCCCCCTTTTTACGGATTCTTCGGATAATGCCACCATCTTCTTCATCAGTGAGGTCTTCCCCTTTGAACTCAAAAAGTTCTATCTGTGGAAGGAAGAAAAGCCTTGCATTTATTCTCATCACATCAATTCAGTAACTCTGAATTTTCTCACCAGAGATCTTTGAAACTATCGCTGTTTGGGAAGCCACTACCTTAGTTAATGTCATGCAAGATGTTAGACAGCCAAGGCTACAAATTCAGTAGATGCTGGATGGAAACCTACTGAAGAGCTTCAGATTAAATTCAGGCCTTCATAGCTTTTTTCCTCCAGCAATCTTGATCTCCCAATACTACAAATTAGATCCTTTAATTCAAAGGACCGTGAACCTGGCTTCTTTATTAAAGCTTGCATGAGCCACAATGCTTAGGCCTTACTGCAAAAAAAGATTCTATTAGCTTCTTTACCAGTACTTTTGCTAATGTCTGTAGGCTGGCAGAAGTATGGATACTGGGTTTGGGGTAGGAGATTTTAGTGTTTGGTTTTGTTTGTTTTTTTTTTATATAGGGGAAAATACTTTCTGAACCCATTAAGCCAGGAACAATTTGCTCTCAGCTGCCACTTTGTAGTGCTACCACACCGATCAGCAGCTGTTCACACCCTCTTACCCTACAGTCGAGTAGAATCACCAGCAGTGTCACTGCATCTAAAGGCCAGGGAGGTTTGTAAGTAATGCAAGGACAAAAAGAGCAGGAAAATTAAATATAAAGATGCAATCCTTGTCTTTAAGTCCTGATTATATCATTAATTCCACCTATGGTCAAATTCAGACCAACTTTAAAGTGCTTGGAATGGAGCCCAAACTGATTCCAAATGTCTGTCCTACGATATTAAAACAAATTCAAGAGTTTCTTTTCAGACTTCAGTTATTCTCCACCTGTTTCTTCTTCTTCCTACTCCTGTGCCACAGGACAATCGTTTGAAACTTCTGTGCCATTCTCCCTTGTATGTCTAGACAGAGTTGGTATTCTCTTCTTACTCATTACATTTTTCTCTCTAGACTTGACTTATCGCTGCACGTTGTGGGATCATTTGAGAAAAAATTATTTCCAGAAGAATGATGAAACAAAACCATGAACTGTCCCACGTTTGATTTAAACTTGTTGCTGCAACAAGATGTTTAGAATTTTTAAGAACTAGTGTTAACGTAGGAGATAACTATCCAGCCGGAACCTTCGCACGCCCTCAAGTCTCTAACGCAAATCACAGTTTGAAGTGAGAGTACTACGACACGTAAAAATATCCTAGTCATAATTTGTTATTGTTGCTATGAAATTAAGATAAAGGAGAATCTTTTGCTTACCTATGTTTTGAGTAAAACAATAGCAAAAAGAGCACAATAGAACAAGCCATTATTATCAACATTGTTTAGACTAAAGACCTCATTTAAAAAAAAGTTCAGGGCTAATGCTGTGGAGGTTCATGACACTGGACTTAAGATACCTGGAATGCAAAAGGAGTCAGATATTCACCAGAATAAAGAATACTACTGCTTCTTATTTTGATGAATACCTAATAACGAATAATATTCTGATCTTTCTGTTCAGCCTGTTAAAAACAAACCAAGTAATGCCAGAACATCCCACTGATGACCACAAAGATTCTCCTCTTTTTTTTTTATACCTGAGCAACAACTATTCATATTGCTTACCAAAAACAATCACAAGGAAGGTGCAAAAAAAAAAAAAACAAACCAAAACAAACACCCCAAAACAAAAAACCAACCCCACAAAAACCCCCAAACCATAACGCATACACTATTCCAGTGTATGAAATGCTGATGTGGTGATGACACAGGTACAAAATCTTTCAACACAGGTTTTAGAAAGTGCTTTTTAAGGCAACTTGTGTGCAATTTTGTACGAGGATAGCATTTGCAAAGGAACCATACTGACATCATTTTAAATAGGAAACATGGGAGCAAAATTAAAGAAAGCGGAAACTTAAAGAGATACTAAGTGCCTGAGAATCATACTAGTCAGAAATCACTCCTATCTAACAAAAATTTTCTGGATCTAAGTTCCACCCTACTGCCTCAATTTATGACACGTTCTGCATAATTTATCTGTTGTAGCCAGTCATCTGCAGGCCATACTGTTAGGGAAGCACAAGACCATCATAGGCAGCTTCAGGTCTTGTCTTTCTTTTCCCCTTTCCTCCCCCAACATTACTGCTCAGGCAGGCACTTTGGGATATAAAGGGTCATGAACGAAATACTACTTTAGATCAAAACAGTATCTAGAAGAAAGGGAGGTCAGATTGGCATCAGCAAGAAAAACCTCGTGGGAAGTGAATAATCTATATGAATGTATCAGATAGACTTAGTAGTATCGCACCTTGCGGTTAGTGATTTTATTTATCAAAAGGTTAGGTATTATCTCCTATTGCAGGACTACATGTAGCATCCTGTGTATTAGTGTTAAGCCCTTAAGAATCCTTTATTATGCTGACAAGGTATATCTTGAGCTTTGAGACACTGCATATGGACAATAAAAAGCAGAGAAGCTGAAATCTTCAGTAACTGATACACTAAAGGTCTGTTTTTCCTTTTCCGCAACCAAAATCAAGTGAGCAAAAAAAAAAGGTGGAGAGGCAGGAAAAAAACCCCAACATTAGAATTCGCTTCTGAATCATCAAGTCAGAACACAGTAAATTCGCGTTAGTGTTTTCATCTCCCCTTTAATCCTGCTCTATATCACATTTAGTATCACTGGCATTTGTGCAAAGCGTACAGCATTCCAGCATGTGTAACTGGCCCCAAGATAAGCAAGCCATGAGTATTTTCAGATTTATATATAAAAAAATGCTGTTTAAGAACAGCTTTACAAGATACTATTTTTAACAGTTAACTGCAGAAATAATGACATTAATTTTGATATACTCAAAATGGGTAAGTTCACATCCCTTAGTGGCCTGGGATACTACCTACTGGCAGTGTTTTCTGAATCCTTCTGCACAAAATACATCTTTAATGTTATTACTCACAAGTTCGTGGAAGAAATGCAAATAATCTACCCAAATGTAACACATATACTTAAGTCTCCAACTACATTTAGTCTCCAACTGTGTTTAATTTACCCTTAACACATGCTCATTGTTTCCATTAAAATCAAAACAGGCTTTCAGCCCCTGCTCCAAGAGCTGTTTTTTTATGTTTCTCAGATAAAACATTCGATCTTTCATTACAAACTCCCCTTATGCCCCCAATGTAGGAGTCCATTCTGCTAAGTATTTCAGAACAAAGCAATTTTAAAAAACACACTTAAGAGGAGTCCATCTGCCTTCTCTCAGGTGCATTTTAAAGTATTTCTTGGAAAATTGAATTTTTTCAACAATAAGAATATATTCTCCCAAAACACAATATAGACTTTGTCAGAGCATGCTCCAGCAACAGCTTTAACATCACTCTCTATGGAAAAAAAAAACAAAACCACCAAACCAAACCCCATGAGTCTCAGCATTCAGAGCAACCACTCTGACTACTGAAATAATACAGAAGAGACAGCTGCTATTTCCACACCATCTCGGGAAGGCAGGGGGAAGATGCCTTTATGATCACTACAAAACAAATTCTGTCCTCTGATGATGAAGAAGTTAGACAGACATGCTGACCGGCTCCATGCTCCCCAAGACATGCAGTTCACCTCTAAGGTGACCAGCTGTCCATGTGCATTGTAAAGCTATGTTACCCAGACACCAAACTTAAGACTCCTGAACTGTCATAGGGACTAGGTGTCTGAACTTAAGACTGACCAGTGTAGCCTGCATCCACAGGCAGA
>NW_010426110.1:29694-33248 GCF_000710305.1 Buceros rhinoceros silvestris | reverse complement strand
TTAATAATTATATAATTATCTTCTTTCATATGGTGGCAAGTTCATATTAATTCCTTTGACTCTGAGTGTAATTTGTCATCAAAATCAACCCGAGAGACAATTTCCTGCAACAGTCTGTACTGCTACGGTGCCACATCTGCTGGAGCTCTCCCCCCACTTACCATTCGTGAAGGTGTTCACATAGTACCTTCGGCCCTGGGGAGACATGTAGCTTTGCCAGCCGGGGGGAAGATGCCCGTTCAAGGTATCTTCTCCGGTCTGAGGTGTTGCCTTTCGGGGTTTCTGCTGAGAAAAGAAAAAACCTGTTAAGTGAATATCCAGATTATGTGAAGTCTAACCGGACACACACCTGGGAAGCCCACCACCAAGTGGGCTGGCGTTCTAGAGACCACAGTACACCACAGACTTTCAGGCCACTTCTCCCCTCAGCTGTCCTAGTTTCTTTCAGAACAAGAAGCAACCATCCCTTGGAGCACTGGCTACACAGAACATCCTTTGGGAGAGAAATGAAAGCCCTCTGATGTGACGTCCCACGAGCACCTGGACCTGCCCAGAAAAAGGCTCTTGTTAAGTGGTAAAATGCAAAGCATAAAGTAACTGAGTGTCTGAGAAGGAAAGGCATGCATCGGGAGTTCCTTTACTCTCACATGGATGTGCTGGGGGGTCGGTCCACTGGTCAGGGAGGTGCTGCCTCAATTTAATTTACAGAGGCACCACCACCTTCAGACATTTTTGAGAAGAAACGCTGCAGAGCCGTGTGCTAAAGTAAATTTATAAGTATGCTGATTATATACCATAATGCATGTAAGTAGCAATGCATACATTACTGATCTAGATGTAATCTGGATACATAACATCCAGATACAGGATCGTTAGTGATCCGGATTGTTAGGAACAGCAGGAGATGAGAAGCACGCAGAGAACTGCTATCATGGTTCAAGTGCCACCTCAGCTGCACGTGTCTTCCCAAAGCCAGCTGCAACCCTCAGGGCAGGGGCAGGGTGCAAGGCAAAGAAGGAAATGATGCCGTAGTGCGAGTAATTGTCCGCACTACATGGCATCACCTGCACTATTCCTCTCTTCCAAGTAGCTCTAGTGGCTCCTTGGTAGCTTAGGATTTACAGCTTGATGTGAGACTGGCAAAGAGAGCTTCATCCCGAAGGAGGCACAAACCCCGTCTGGTGCCTTCAACCAGGAACACTGAGTAACTTAGAGAGATGAGATGCACGACCAAAGATTGCCAGCTGCGGCTCTGAGCCCAACAGCCTCCTCCTGGCTCGCGGCCAGAGAGCTCCGCTTCCCCTTTCCACAGTCCCTAAGGCAAACCAGGCACGGATGTGCTGGGGTTTTGCTTGTTTGTTTGTTTGCATTGCCTTCAAAGGAAGAAATACAAAAGAACAAGGAAAAACATGTGAAATGGAATTATTTATCCCCTGGAAGCTAATCTCTACCCAGGAAATGCCTCCCGACACGCTGGGGGACAGGTCTGCAGTGACTGCACTGGAGTCACGAGCTGCCACGTCCAGGGCACAGGCAGAGCGTCAGCACCTGGCTGCGTATAAAGTTGAAACGTTGAACAAGTTCCATCAGAAAGAAACCTGTGAGGAGGCCTTCTCCTACACATTCAGCCTCTGAGTGAAATTCCAGCTCTGTTCCAACCCAGAACAAAAGGGACATTTAATGATTTTGGAGCCAAAAGTCTATTTTCTGTTTCTTTTCTGTTTTCAGAAACTCTGATCCCAGTGGCTCTGCAGAGGCACTGGACTCAAGAACGATCTCACCGCTGCAGTACCGCTGGAGCCTGCGCCGGTTCCGATTTCAGCTCCTTTCCTTGAGCAGAAATACAGACTGGGAGACCCAGCTGCCCAACATGAACCGAACGAGTGAGCTCGGGAGATACAAAGGGACTCGGCGGGGGTGTGACAGGTGTGAGCGTTCTGCATGCCCACGGCTAGCAGGGAGCCGGCCGAATGAATCAGTAGGATCTCCACCATCTATTCCTATCCCCCGTGTTTCTGCTCCCTGCAGTTCAAGCAAATCCATTTGCAGTTCTGCTCACCCCACTGTTCATGTGAGAAAGCAGAAGCTTTCACAGTTTATGGTACTATTGGATTTTTTTTTTTTTCTGATCTCAGCTTAGGATGCAAGTGAAAACTTCTCCTACACATTGGCCTGCCGAAAGACACATTCTCATGATTGTTTGTGTGATTCTATACCCTGGAGACGCACTAAATGAAATGCTTGTTTTAGTGAAGCTGGCACAACCACGCCTGTTCTGCGATCACGGGGGCAGGACCTTCCAAACGTGCCACTGAACCACCTCTCTGCTTCACACAGCTTCCCAAGAAAGCTTTGAATCCTGCTGATGAAAACATTAACCCTCATGAATACGACAGAAAAGTTAAGCTATCCCAGTTTTACCTCTGAGTTACCAGAGTCCTCTCCAACATGACATGGGTGTTTATAGAAGTGCCTCGTTCCGCTCTCCACTTCTAATAAGGCTCCATCAACCATGGACTTATTTCCAGTTCTTTACAGCCACATACTGGCACCACCAGGAACTTGCTCACACAGCCCTGACACCTGCAGCATGGCCCTAATATCCTGCATCACCCCGTTGTCTGGTTTCACTCTGTCGAGACTGCGCTCACCTCCCTGCTGGCTGCCCTGGTGCGCTGGCCCCGGCAGCATCGCATGGCTGCAGGAGATGCAGACCAGTGGGCTGGTCTCTGGCACTGACACACTCCTGTCACATGGACCTCACAAACCAAAGCTGGTTTGTGCAAGATTCCTCTCGGTGCTGTGCAGCTCCCGTGACATGCTGTGCAGCGGGGCTTTTCCATCAGACACCCCCCTCTCCAGCTTCTCTTAAAGTAATGGAACACGGGGAAGAAAAAAGAGCTCCCAGAAAGAGTATGTGTGACTGGTGCAGTCACCCCGGAACCTGCAGGAACAGCGAAGAAGGCTGGTTGATGTCTGTCTCCAAGTGGACCTCCTGCAGGGCTGTCCTTGTGCCTTACCCAAACCCAATCCTTGTCCAAACCAGGCAGGTCTAGAGAGGAGCCTGGGCTTAAAGACACCCAGAGGCTCAGGATCAAGTAACACACGCAGAGAAGGTCAGACCAGAAGGGAAAGCACAACAGCCCCAAGCTGTTTTTGAAACACAAACCCAGCACAGAGCACTGGGCAAAATGCTGGGACAGGTCCTGAACTCTTCATCACAGGGTTAATGGTACCCTGTCCTTGTTTGCAAAAGCACACTGAAATAAAAATAAACTTCAGAGGGTAGGAGGAGAGTACCAGTTTGTGAAGAATTTGGCAGCAGGATGGGTCCCTGAGATTCCCTGCACTGATCTCTGGCCTTGCAGATAACAGAGGTACACTAGACTACCTCTGCTGCGCATGTCCATCCCAGGAAGAGGAATGTGGGGTAATGCAACCCTGGGTTCTGCTCCAGAATCTGGAAGGGACAGAATCGCACACATTTTTACTGCACACTCACCATTTCTGTCCTTAACGCCTCCTTCACCTTCTGGAACTGAAGGCCAACCCAT
>NW_010426110.1:27936-29587 GCF_000710305.1 Buceros rhinoceros silvestris | reverse complement strand
GCTACCCCTCCTTCTTAGCACGGTCCTGTAGTGATCCCACCTACCAAGGAAGTCAAGACTAGGCTCAGCTCACTTTGGGGGCCCATGTTCTTACTTCATCTCACACGGTCAGCACCAGTGCCCTGCAAGAACAGATACCACTGGTTTGCTTAAGGGAAGTTCTGCAATTGCCCCAACATCCTTTGAGTCACTCTTTCAGCGTTAGTTCAGGTCTCCCTGAGGGGCTGCAGGAAAAGCAGCCTAGAGGCGGTTGTCTCCTCAGCCACAGGCTATGCCAAGAGACAGGTGTGGACAGTATAGAGTGGACACCAGCAAATGTTGGATGGAAACAGCATAAAGACCAAAGTTAAGGTGATGTAGCTACAGTCCCTGCCAAAACGCGTGTCCCTTCCAAAAAGCGCAAACGCTGTGTTTTGCAGTTGCTAGTTCTATTTTTGAGTTATTAATATTTCTACCTACACTCCTGACTTTGCCAATAGAGCTGTGAGCACAGTGGTGCTACCAGTGATGGTCCAGAGGGATGACTACAAGGGAAACACCAGCACTGCCAAATGCAGCAGCTCCTGTGAACAACGGGCCAATGGTTTGCTTGGGTGTGCATGGAGCTTGGACGAATGGATCTCTTCCTTTTGATTTAGAGAGGAATGTGATCCTAAACAGGAGCTCACTGTTGGGCAGGACTTTATCTTGCCGTGGGGACTGCAGAGGAAGATCCTCTGGATGCTGGGATCACTGTTGTGTCAGAGCCACTAACTGGTCCCAGTGCAACCTCATCCCACACGCACTTGAACTCGCATTCCTGTAGCAGCTCTGCTCCAAACTGATACTCTGTGGGAAAAAGAGGAACTGGAAATGGTACAGGAGAGCAACTGAAGAAGAAATGAAACTTGGTTTCATCCTCTACTCATTGTCACCCTACATTCACTGAAGCAGAGGTACCAGGAGGCTCTGGGGTAGATGGTGTGGGGCAGTAGCATACGGGGCTGGGCTCTACAATGCATCGCAGACTAAGTACCTCATAGTTTTGGCACACTCAGCAGCACATCCTTCCATAAACGAGAGTGTCACAGGGCCAGAGAGGCAGCACATCATCCCTTGTCTGCTAAAACAGGAGATCTGAGCAACAGGAGAGTTTCTCACTCTATTGTTATTGGCAGAGACAATCCTGTCCTAGCCAGACCCTCTGCAGGCCCTTCCAGCATCAGCAGAATGACACTGGAACCGTGTTTGCACACCCGGCTGGGAGAAGCTCTGGCTGACCTGACATGCAGTGATAACCCTGCTGCCGAGCTGCCCAGAGACTGGACATGACTGGCATCAGACAGTGGCCCAGAGCTGGGCACCCAGCTGGCACAGCCCCCCAGACAGGCTGCAGACCTCCCCCCACACCCAGCTCTTACCAGGACACATCCCGTGCCCAGCCACATGCCACAAGAAAACTCACCTCTTCCTTAGACAGCTCGGCAAGACTGTGCCATTACTTTCATCTCTTGTTCCTATTTTTATGCAAATTATTGCCAGGATAGTTCAGGAGAAGAGTAAATCACCACCCAGGACTGTCTACATGGAGAGGAGGTTTCAATATCAGCAGAGCAGGAACCCGCAAAAAGAGAAGAGCAGAGAGGGACTGGAAGTTGAAACTAGACAGGCT
>NW_010426110.1:23991-27872 GCF_000710305.1 Buceros rhinoceros silvestris | reverse complement strand
CCGCAAAAATAGAAGAGCAGAGAGGGACGGGAAGTTGAAACTAGACAGTCTCGGATGGAGAGAATCTGCCAGCCACGAGGCTAAGTATCAGCTGGAACGGCTTACCAGGGGACCGCGCACTTCCTGGAGTTCCTCCATCAAGATTAAGTGCCTCTGCCTAGATCTGCTCTGTTCCAACCAGAGAAAAGCCGGGCCTCTGCAGCCCCTGACCCGGCGGGGCAGCAGCTCAGGCTGGGTGGGCAGCAGTCCCTTCCACCCTCCGAATCTTGCAGCTCCCGCAGTGCCTTTGAGCTGAGAGAAACGCTTATGCCACTCCCCTCACTGTCACTTCTGGGAGTGTCAGCAGCCACTGCATGGTGCTGGACAGGCAGAGCTGGACCAGAAAGGATGTCTGCAACACATGGTTGAGGAAACAGGAAATCCGAACACTGTGAGCAGAGCAGGGAACATGTGACCCCCATGAAATCCTCCTGCATCTGTATCTGCTGTCTGGAAAAGGGATCAAAGTACCTCTCAAAACATTCAAAACCAGGAACAAAAGTGCCTCCCTCCTATGAAATTTCCTCGGATCAGAACTCCATACAGCATGGGTACATGCAGGGCTAGACAAGAGCCAGGTACCCGATAGACCTCACTCTCCATGACAAGTGATGCTTTTCATTTGCTGTCTGCTGAGACACGGGGTCAGGATTCTCCTGACACGGGCACAGCAGAAAGGAACCAGAAATGAGCAGCAGATGCAAAAGACATCCAAAGCAGAGAGGGCACTTGAGCTCTTCATCACCAAACCACGTGCAGAGAGCTAGCAAAGGCAAGCACAGGAAATAAGAGCAGCTCCATGGGGTTAACCCCCCTCCAGGACAGCCAGGAGGCAGGAGGATGTGCTTCTTAGGGCAGACCATAAGAACTTGACCATTACCCATCACCCCTTAACCCCACATTCACAGGCATTGGGTTAGGGATGCCAGCGCGAGGAGGACAACCAGCGCGGGCAGGACAGCCAGCCCACAGGATCACAACCTGCCCAGAGGCAGCACTCCTGCCCAGCAAACTGCGTTTCATCTGTGGCTGTTAAGCACAGATTGTCTAGAAGCATGTCTGGAGAGAATGACGCCCGGGCCAGACATCCTGGAGCTCCACACAGAAAGGTGCACCAGCTGTGCCTGCACGCTGAAGCCCCGTCACTCGCCACTGAGCTGAGCCAGCAGGTCCAGCAGGAGGCGGGGGGCTGCCTCTCCCACTCCGCCGCTTCCGACTTTCTATTTTGTTTTTCTTTCTCCCTCTTCTTGATCAAGCTAGCAGCAGCTCAACTCATCATGTTCCTTTGGAAGACCGCCTGGCAGTGGGATCCCCTTCTAGTGGTGGAAAGGAATGAAAGCCATCAAAGTGAGGTGACAGAGAGTGAAGGGCTGGCCCACACCAGCACAGCCCGCGCTGACTGACCCCTAAGAGAAGTTCAGCTTTGCTCAATAGAGGAAAATCACTTCCCATTTTCAAACTGCAGGAAATCCCCATTCCCCTTCAAAGAGGGGTCCTAGGGAGGAAACATCTGTGCACTTCAAAGCCTGAGCTCCCTTAAGATGCGTTAGCTCGCCTCGCGCGCGCCGGCAGAGTGCAGCCCAGGACGTCCCCCAACGCACAACCCAGGGTAAAGCAAAACAATCCCCAAACCACACATGAACAACCTGACCTAACTCTGAACAGGGGGCTGGACCAGAGGCCTCCAGAAGTCCCTTCCAGTTTAAATTCTCCTGTGACTTTATGAGCCTCTTTCAGCAGAACACGCAGCCCCAGAGCAATCGCGGGTTTGAGTTAAAGGCAGCGGCCGTGCACTTCCCTGCTGCTGCCGCTACCTCAGTCACACCACGCTTCTGCTGCAGCCCCAGCAGCACAACGGAAGGCTACAGCGTCCGGCGAAGCGGCTCCCCTGCAGTGTCCTGCCCAGTGCTGGAGGGTCACTGGTGTCAGACGGGTGGACAGAACACGCAGGGGAAACTCCCTGCCAGAAGCAGTGCAAAGACACAGTGGGGAAAAACTGCCAGAACACGAACCTGCACCAGAGCAGCTTCTGTCCTGCGGGCAAAAGCTGGCCCTGCGCTGCCACCGAGCTCCTGTTCCTGTCCAACCGCAGGTTCCCTAATGCCTGACTTGGCACAGGGGGGTGTCAGCCCGAGGGAGTGACGCAGAAGCAAGGCAGAGATGGTACAGCAAGAGGACCGGGGTCTGGGGTTAAACAGAGCTGATGCTGTGAATGGGGTTTGCTCCTGAGAGGAGTCCACAGAAGTCCCTTGGCAGCAGGGATGCCTACACCAACGCGCGTGTCCATCCCAAGATTGGCATGAAGATCCCAGCACTGAGATGCCTGGGCCACCTCTGGACCCTGCTGGCATTGCCCGCAGCCTCTCTCTCTCCCTAGAACTTTGAGTCATTCTGTATTTTGTTCATTTTTATGCAATCTTTCTTGCTCAACATTTGGTTTCCATGGAGTCACATACACTCCGTGAAACAGATTTATATTTAGAAAGTGGAACGGGTCACATGACCCGTTCTGGTTGCCATGGTAACCAGCACAGCTCCAGTTCTGCTGAATCTGATGGCACATGGCTGCTGGGGACAAGTCACCCACCCTGGGTGGCCCTGAGGGCACCGCCTCTGCAGCAGAAACACAGCGAGACACTGCCAACACCTCCGCCCCTCCAGCCCCCCCATCCAGCCAGAGGCATTCCTCTTCTTCGGGCACCACACCTCGTGTCTGACCATCTTCTGCAACACCAGCCCTCCTTCTCAAGGGGAAACAGCCCCTCTGCCCGTGTCGAGGGTCAGGGCATCTCAGAGTGCTGCTTGCTCTGCCTGGCTGGAGCTGTGGGTGAGCTATGCCCAGCGCATCCCCCACGTGCCAGTCTAGCAGGACAGCTCTCATTTGTCCCAGTCTTAAAAATCTCCCTAGTAAGTCTTCTCTGTGCCACTCCAAAGTCTTTTTCACCCCTTCTTCCTCTTAAATAAATTCAGCATCTCCATCCAGCTGAAACCTGGAACTCCACCATGAGCTGGCTCTCCTGGATCCCAAGACGTACCCAGGCAGGAATTATCACACCATGGCTTGGCAGGGAGGGAATGAGCAGGAGAGAGTAAAGGGGGAGGCAGCACCAGCACTCTGAGAGCTCTGGGCTGGATGTGCCCTGTGCCAGGGCAGCCCAGGAGGCGGCACAAGCCTCCTCCCTTGTGCTGCTCCATCTCTGACATCAGCTTCTGGTACAAGGCAGAGCACCAGGGCCAAGCACTCCAAAGGGCTTTGTTGGCCTGGGCAGCCAGGGACAACGGGACTATTGTCGAGCAACCCTTGCACGGTACGAGTCACCCCCACGGGCCCAGGGAGTCACAAGGGCAGGGCAGGCCAGCTGCAGCGCTGCGGCTTGTCCCCGGTTTGAAATGACACGTGGTGGGGACGGATCGCCCTGGGTGACCGCAGAGCGTGGCACACCAGCAGGATGGGCAGAAGATGGAGAGGCAGCCGGGGAGCGGGGGGCACACGCTGGCTCCAGGTGCTCTGCACTGGGACGGTGACCAGAAGCAGTTAAAAACAGACACTTTCCACAGCCACTCAAATGCGCGGTCTGCCCCCTCTGCACGGACAAGGGGGACAGCGGAGTCGCCCAGAGGAGGTCAAAAACAGGCACTTTCCACAGCCACTCAAATGCGCGGTCTGACCCCTCTGCACGGACAAGGGGGACAGCGGAGTCGCCCAGAGGAGGTCTGAGGGCAGGTGAAGGGCTGGACAGCACGGCTGTCGCCTGCACTCCCCGGGCCCTGTGAGCGCAGCTGGTTTTGCAGAAATGAAACATCTGGGAATAACACCAAGCGTTTTCATACGGGGCCTCCAG
>NW_010426110.1:23491-23797 GCF_000710305.1 Buceros rhinoceros silvestris | reverse complement strand
TCCGCCAGCACCAACACAGCATCCTCCTACCAGCGCGGGACGAAGCCCAGGCCTGCCCACAGTCACCTGCGCGTGGGAACCTGGCCCCTCTCTTCAGCCAGGGCGGAGAAGCTCTGATGGCTTTGAGGCATTAGACTCAGCGACCTGGTTGGGTATTTCACGAGGTGCTGTAATGAGCTGCAAAATGCAGAACGCACGAAAAACTGGAAGGGAGCTCAAGCCACTCTGGTCTTCGTGGGGATGTGCCACACTCCCTCCTGCCGTGGCCGTCCCCAAACAGCGCCCCAGGGTTTTATCTGAAGACAA
>NW_010426110.1:17749-22946 GCF_000710305.1 Buceros rhinoceros silvestris | reverse complement strand
CAGCCGCTTGCCAACCCCTCTGCCAGCCCCGCTGCACCCAGCAGCCTGGCAGCCCATCTGCCTCGAGTGTGCTCCACCGCTCCCAGGAGCCACAGGCATCTCCTCCAGCAGCGGCCCCACCTGACCCCACACAGCGGCCGGGTGAACAAGCCCCGGTGTCACCAGGCACCAACACCAACAAACAGCTGCCCCCAGCAGCACAACACTCCCGCCTCAAGTCGGGCTGCAGGTGTCCGGAGTTTCACCTGGGGATGACGTGAACGCAGCGCCATCGCAGGAGCTATTAGCCACAGACTCATTTGCTGTTGTCTACATGGACCTGGGACACTTTTCCACTCCGGCAAAGCACAAGGTGCAAAAAGAGTAAGTTATGGGTAAAAATAAAATAATGAAAAAAATGGAGATTACTATGAAAGAATTCTTTCCTCTCCAGGGCACAATGTACCGACACAGCGTACCTTCATAAGCACATGCCACTTACCGAGGGCTGTGTCAGGACATGCCTTTATTGGCTTCACGTCTCACACATCACTCTGGGTTCTTTAACAAGCAGGATTCTACCAGACACAATAAAATCACCTCATAACAACTAATAATTAGTGTCTGTTCTTTAAGGAAGGAAGGGATTCTCCCTCAAGTGACACAGATTCTCTCCCACGTGCACACGCGGAGTGAGACACATCAGCCTCCACCTCTGCTGCAGCCACCTGCCAAACCTGGCTGTTCACAAACCCACCCTGGGGCAGGTGAGGTAGAAAAGCAAGTAAAAGCGTCACAGAGGAGTTTCGGGTCAGACCTCCAGAGCTGGTGTATTCTCCTTCTCAAGAGAAAAAAATATTGGAAAATATGGAAGGATATTCTGGGATTGTCCCAGAACAATCTGGGTTAGTTGTCTGTATTTATCTGTAATTACTTTCAAAAAGAATTAAAATATCCTCTCTCTTTTAGGATGGATGTTAGTACCAGGACCCTGAGAACCTTTTGTAAATGATCTGCATTTCTACCAAGATATTTTTATCATTAAACAGAATCTATGCAATTAAAACAAAATTGGAATAGTTGATTCAGATTCTGTTCCTGGCCCCCAGCCTTAGGCAGAGCTATTAACGTTCTGGCATATTAGAGCTACATTTTCCTGCACTTTAAAACGAAATTTGCTTCCCACTGTTGCTGTGGTAGGTCAGAATGCCCCAATAAAGCTCCTGGCTACCTCTGCAGCCAGCCTGGATGGGGACTTTTTATTTACAATTGTCCTCAATTTTTCTTGAATGGTTTTTTCCTGCAGAGGAAATCTGTTGCTCAGCCCTGACCTGATGGTCCCTGGATTAAATGGCCCTCCACAACCAAAACTTCGGGAGCCTCAGATGCAGAGAAAACAATGAAACGGCCAAGACACAAAGTGCTGCCAGATGCACATTCCTGCGCCCTCCCTCGTAATCCCTCTCCGGCGCAGGGGATGGGGCTGGTGGTGCCTGTAACTCGCAGTGAAGTGGACTCAGACACACCATACTTGTTTTTATTTTTGCTGCTCCTACCATTCTTAATAAATGAGCAAACAAACAAACAACAACAACAACAAAAAAAAAAAAGGCAGGGGAAGAGGCTGTTCCTGTACCTTGGCAAGGCTGAGCGAGGCTGCCTGAGCCCCGGCCGGAGGCCCCACACAGAGCCGTGCCTTGTCCTGGACTCCCTGCCCAGCGCTGAGGACAGACAGACGGACAGGCAGCCACCGCCAAAGCACGGCCGAGCACAGGTCTGGGAGCAGGGCTGGTGTGATGGCAAGGGGAGGCCCTGTGCCCATCCCTGCAGGGGGACACGGGGCAAGGAGACGGGCAACTGGGAGCTTTAGGGCCCTACGGTGCAGTGCAAAATACTTGGACACGGGTCTCCTGCCAGGCTCAGCGGATGCGTCCTGCGGGGACATGTCCTGCAGACACTTGTCCTGCAGGGACAGCCCTGCTGACACTAGGGCTAGCAGCTTTTACAGCATTTTTCCAGGGGGTCCCTTCTCTAACATTGCGAGGTGTGGGACTGCCTTTGTAACCCGACATGGGACTGAGATATCCCTAAAGAAACTCCTCCTTCTCCACCAGGCTCGACACTGCTGGAGGTTGCTCAGGCAGAACATGCTGAGCACAACCCGTGCACCTCTGTTTGGCTGCCCTGACTCCCTCCCTGGGAAGGTCTGGACAGCCGTGGCACCACGCTACGCTCTTCTTGTTTACAAGCTTCTTCCCACTACAGGAATGGGAAAGAATGCAAGTGCGACACACGGGTACTGCAGCACCATCGGCTGCTTCTGAAGATGACCCTTGGTGGGCAGAGCAGCAGAGGATCCCCACTGCTGTGCAAGAGCCACGGGCTCCCCTCTCCCCCGCGCAGCTTCTGCTGCTCCCGGGAGGGACCAAGCTGGTTCGCATCAACCCTGGCAGCATGAAGAGCTCTCTGTGGCTGCTGTCCCTCTCTGGTGCTCCTGCACAGGGGAAGGGCTCCGCTCCTTCTTCTGGCCTTTCTGATCTGGAGGACACCTGCAGAGGACACCCATGTCTCTCTCCCACATGCTACCTACCGGGACTGCAAAGCGAGCAGTCATTTCCATAGGCCTGGCAGTCCTTGGTCAGTGGAAGTCCTTATCTCTGACATGCCACTGCTGACATGGAAGGGTCTGTTCACGTTTACTGCCTCATTAGCAGCTGAAAAACCTCAGGTTCTCATCCTCCGAGCTCCTGGCCCTAAAGGGAGCTCAGATCTCATTTGCCCAGTTTATCTCCTTTTAATTAAATTCCACCACACATACATTTCATCTCAGAAGGAGAATATCCAGGTCACCACATTTGTGCAGTGGAATTCACTCGGCCCTGGGATGGCCCATATACAAGAATCACAATTCAGCCAGCGTGCTGCAGACAGTGGAAGAGCTGCGGAGACGGGACGACAACAGCAGACCTCAGGAAAAGCGCTGGAGACAGCCGCAGATGCGCAAGTCCAGGACAGGGAGACTCGTGGGTTGGAGGTGATGAGCTGCAGCCAGGACAGGCACATGCAGCAAAGCAGAGCGGGCAGGAACACAGACAGGAAATATCAAGACGATACTCGCCTTGGAAAAAATGCAAGTACAAGAAAACAGCCCAGAAACAGCTAGTGGGAGGGGAATCCTTGGAAACAGCTATTGATGAATTTTAATTCGCCCCACGCAGTTACTGAGCATCCTCAGAGACCGCAGTGAGTGCTGGTAGATCACCTCCCCCCCCGCTCTCTTTTTCTGGTCTCTCCCCCATCCCTCTAATGCTGGTTAGAGGAAATAAATAACCTGCCCATATTAAAACTGCCACGTTTCCCTCCTAGACCCCCCATGCTCTTCTGGACTTTACCAGACTTTATGCTTCCACTCAGATACTCATGAGGATGCATTTTTACTTCAAATTGGTTTATGCAAAAAGGACGGAGGAAGTTCTTAGAACAAAGGGCAGTGTTAAAGCGTGGTTATGCCAACGGCCAGCCAGTACTTGAGAGGTGCGCACAGGAAATTTAGAACTTCTGCTCGGAGGTGGTGATTGCTCCATCAGGACTGCCACAGGCCCTGGGTACAGCAGGCCAGGTTCTGAGCTGCAGTGTGGACACATTACCAGAGGTTCCCTTTCTTTCTGGAAGCCAGCTGTTCCGCTGGCGAACTGCTCGTGCTCTGATGAAATACGTCACTACACTATGACCCTTTGACGTGGGATGAGACACAGGGGTACAGAACTCAGTGCTGACCTCACCCCTAAATACTATTTCTGTGCAATTCTCAACTTCTGCTGTTCCAAGAGAAGCAAGCTCCAGCCTAAGCATGCTGTCCTCACAAGCAGCAAGCACAGAAATTGCCTATTACCACCAACACAAAGTTATGTGTAATTTTTGCTTTGAGTTACCACAACTATACAAAGGCAGCCAGAGGCATCGAGCCTATATGACTTAACTGCCTTTATAGATAGAGCTCACTGCAGAGCTGAGGACCAAATGCAGTCCTGTGGAGGAGGGGTGACCCCCTAAATTCTGGGACTACCCTGTAATGCGGATGCATTTCCAACATGGTCCAGACACTGTGACCTGCTGCTTAGTCGAGGCCAGCCATGCTGCCTCTCAAAGCAGGTACAGAAAATCTGTCTGCTTGGTTGTTTCACATCCAGCAAGTTAATCTTGTTTATGAAGTTCAGCATTTCCATATACATCTTCCTCTTACATCCACAGCATATAATTACCTCTTACTGTGGCAGTGAATTTTAATAACTGTAATATGGAAACATCAGAAGCCACTGGGACTGGGAACCCGTTGTGCCTGGCGCTATGTGTAAGGAAAGGAACCTTTTAGACTGATTTTAAAAGAAAAATAAGCTGCCAGTTACTCTTATGACAAGTACAGAAGTGTAGGCGCAGAAGTAGATAAAATCAGCAGAAAAGCATTAACAGTAACAGGAAATGTTCTATAAATGCAGTAGCTTTAAGAGGAAGATCAAGTAAAGGAACCAGTTGCAGCTCAGGAGAGAAGGGGAGCTACCCATGGTTCAGTATCTTCAATCCAAATCATCTGTTAATAAAGTCACCCTTGATCAAGTGGCTGACACAGCTAATACTGGTAACAAAATCCAATAGGTAAGGACTAAGTAGGAGAACACTGAGGCTGACAGATTCATCATAAGACTTTTAAAGAACTGCCTTAGAAATCGCAGAGCAATTGCTAATCACCTCTGAGAAGTCATGGAAAATCGGGGACTTCTGGCAACACCGAAAAGGCTTGTTGGGAGAAAAGGGAATGGAGCTGCGGAACAGCCACCTGAACTCCAGTTCCTAGAAAAATAATTGAATAAATTCTTAAGAACCCTGAGCAGGCCACAAGGGTATAAGAAGAAGCCTCCACCACCTTGTCATGGATGGATCCGTTGAACCCATTTGATCACCTTCATGTGACTGAACGCTGTGACCAAACGCTGTGGTGGAAGTGGGGCCATGTCAGCCGTGGTAAACTATCCTAGAGAGACAAACACCTCACTGGGAAGGAAAACAAGAGAGTGGCCTAGAGACATGGACCTGGTAAGACCTTGAGCTTCATTCTGTAAGATATGAACAAACTGGCTAGTCCAGATGACAGTAAAAAACAGAGAGCTAGAAAAAATGACCTGAAAGGAAACAGGGAAAGCTGTTTAATAAGAAGCAGGAA
>NW_010426110.1:14786-17603 GCF_000710305.1 Buceros rhinoceros silvestris | reverse complement strand
TGGGAGTGTCTCAGATACATCATCAAGCTGCTGAAAAGCGAAGAAGGTGGTTTATTTTCCCATCTGTCATGGGTAGGATAAAAATGGATTTAAACTGCAAGAAGGAAGGTGGAGGATGGAGGTAATACTGAAGCCACAATATAGCTCAGACCTCCCTAAGAAAAGACCAGAGAACTGTTTGTAAGAAATGATGCAAGAATTATTGAGCCTTTCCTGGAGCTGAGGAGGGAGCCCATGCCTATAGTATGAGAAACACGTATGAACCCCGGGCAGCTTTCTTCAAAGACCACACGATGCTGCCATTCCCTGAGGTGGCCTGGAAAAAATGTGATTGGTATGACAATGGAAATATTATTTAAAGTAAGACATCATGTATTAAAAAGAAAACAAAACTATATACAAGAAAATGCGACTTAAAAAAGGTCGACAACCCCTGAAGCCAAGAGAACCGGGGTAGGGACTATGTAATCCTGCTGAGGGCATCCACAATGCAGTCCTAACAGCACTGTCACAAAGGATCGTCTTCCAAAGGCCTCTGATGCCTGAGTTATGTGATTACTGATAAACCGCTTAAGTCTACCTCATTTCTGTCCTCTGGGAGGAACTGATTATGAGGGTACTGGACTGAGATGTAAGAGCAACAGTTTGGACTGACAACTGGGACTAAGGCCCTGGAGACCATTGTGATGTGGGTTTTACCTCGCCTTGATCCTGATGTTCAAGAACAAATAGAAGTCATTCAGCTACCACCAGCCAAACCAGTATCATCTCCCTGAGTCACCCAGACCAGGCCATTTTCACAGGGCTGTGGAAGGCCTAGGTATGGTTTTGTTCATCGATCACTTCTCGGATTGGTCACGTTCCCTTTGCAGTCAGGCAGTTCTCCATCCACAAGCCAGACACAAGAGGACTCTTCCAACCCGCTCTGAATCACGAAGCCAGACAAGCTTCTGGACTGATCCAGCAGGTCTTTGAAAACGTCAGTAAAAGATGAATGTGCCTGAAAGAGAGACACAAGGTCACTGGTTTTGAAAAGACCTGGTAAAAGTCAGATGGAGGTTGCAGGATCACAGATCCAAGCCTGTGCTGCATCACTCAAAGATTCCACAGATCAATGACCATGACGTGCGTTGGGCAGAGTGGTCTCTGCCAAAGCCCTTGGGCACCACAGGACACACTTGCAACATCTGGGGGCTTCTGTGAGAGGCTGAAATACGGAGCTGCCTGTTTCCCCCCTCCAGCTCAGCACCCCAGTGAAGGCATCGTCCCGCAGCCCTGCACGTTCACACCACCCACCTCTTCTCAGCAGGTGGCACTGCCTCTGCTCTTGTCTGTCATCACCTGGACAGCACTACCTCAAAGAGGCACAAAAAAATAATTCCTAGACTATAAAGCTTCTCCACGTGAATCGTCACAAACTGCTGCATGTGAACCACAGTAGAGTTTGCAGTTGAGTACTTTGAAGCCTGAGACTACAAAAAACCAGAGCCGAGAAAGCAAGAAGATTCTGCTGAGTCTGTCAATTATATCCCACTGCTTTAGATGGGATTTTTAAGGCCATGGGATTTTTAGTTCATATGTTTTGGTGAAAAAAGTAGAATTCTATTTTTAATCTAGACTGGATGTAAAAATCAGTGGTCAGAAATGTCCTGGTAAAAAGCTGCTCTCCTGTGGAGAGCAGAAAAAACCCAGAGGAGTATTGCAGCACAACTTGTGGTACAGCTAATCCTGCAGTCATGGAAGTATCCTCTCTAAAATATCCAAAAACCACTGAGTTCCTAAGAGGTAACTGCTGTCAGGAGCTTGCCCTGCTCAGGGTCTCTCACCACTGTACCACTTTCCTCCTGAAACTACCCACAGAGTCCTCAGGCCAACCTCTCCATGACGTGGGGCTGCACCCAGCTGCCTGGATACTTGTGTGGGGCTCAGAGAGACACAGGCAGGAAAAGAAAGCATTTAGTTCCAGGAAAACGGTTTTAATTCAAACCCAAGAGCCACTTTCTAGCTTGTAAAAACCATATTTGCACCTTCCTGTTCTGCTGCACCGGAGACAGGAATCGGGAGCCCTGGCACAGCCTTGTGTTTGCAGGCAGGTCCCACCTCCTCCTGGACACCAAACACCAGCCTTGGCCTCACGCCTAGGAAAGAAGCAGGACGACGCAGAACAGATGCTGAATTCAAATTACAGATTGATAACAACACCCCCAGGCTCCTGCTCTCCGAGTTAGCAGCAGAAGAACAGTTTGGCAAGACATGAAAACTACATTTCAGTGCAGCTCCTCATGGAGACTGCTCACAGCCTGTTCTGAGGGTAAGAACATCGGTACCCAGAGCTGGTCAACACTCCTGCCTCCACTCTGCAGACTTCACCTGAGCAAATGTAGGTGCTCACAGCTGAGCCAGGTGGGCTGGTGCTCTCTGATCACCAGGGAGAAGCAGAGGAACCAGCTCCTTCAGCCTGCACAAAAAGCATGGGGAGAGTTTGACCTCAGAAGTAACTCTTCCTTAGCCGGCTATAAAGGAATCTGGGGTTTTGTCTCTTTAAAGTACAGATGAACTTGTTCTTCACTGTCTGCACATTGGCCTGAGAAGTTTCTGCTCCAGCACTGTCCACATTGAACCACCGCTGCAGAAACAATCCTTGGAGCTTATGAGAAACCTGCTGTCCCCCTGGGCACCCTGTGCTGCTCTCCGGCCTGCTGACCGCCCACAGGATGCCTCTGTGGGGGCAGGAGGCCATTCACTGCACAGCCTGGCAGCTAACCTGCTCCCCAAGGAATGCAGAAGTGCCTGCTCAAATCCTCCCCAAGTAAGAGG
>NW_010426110.1:13534-14663 GCF_000710305.1 Buceros rhinoceros silvestris | reverse complement strand
ACTCCTCACAGAGTAAGAGGAAACTGAAGCCATGTCTCCCACTTCCTCTGCTCAAGCTGCTCACCAGCTGCAGGAGGCTGGTGGTTAGCGGCCTCCTCTCGCCACAGCTTTTAACAGGTCAGTGGTCATCAGACACATACAGACCTCCTGCACAGCCCCACGCCAGGCTCTGCAGCTGCCATGAGAAACCCCCACTCACTCCGACCCCAGAACTTGCCTTTTCCCACTGGTGAGCTTTGGGCAGCTTCTGCTGAGCATCAACCAACACTTAGTCTCCCCTGGAGAAACCGGTATCTCTTGAGTGGTCCGTACAAACGGTCTGGATGCTGCCCCCGACATTCTTCAGAGAGTGGAGACAACCTGCTTGAGCAGCACGCCTACGTGTTGGTGTCCTTGTGATTTGTGTGTTCATCCACCACCACGCCAGTCCCAGAGAGGAAAGGGACACGTTCAGTGTTCCTGGAGACACAGGGTAAAATACCGGGAGAGGCATCGAGCTGCCTCACAGCAGGGTTCTGCTGCCACCCGCCCGCCCGCTCACTCGAGGGTCACTTTGAACAGACTCTGGTTCTCAGTGGCCCCACGAGCTCACCCAGCAAAGCCACCCCAGGAAGACTGGGAGTCGCCTGCTGCTGTGAGAGCTGGACTGGTTCCTGGAGAGAGGGTCAGCAGGGTCACCATGGGCCTGCTGCCCAGTGCAGAGGGGGTTAAACAGATCAGGGGTGGGAGGTGTGGAAGGGGAGGCCGGGCCAGATCAGCTCTCCACCCTCACCACAGCTTCACCTGTCAGAGCCTAAACATCCTCCACATTGTTCTAAGTAGTGCCATGCCTGTTTCAGCTGAACTGAAACAGCAGAAGCTTACGGAAAAGCTGTGACCTGCAGGAGCTGATGGGCCTGTGACATTAGTGTATGTGCTGTCCTCTTGTACGGCCACCGCTGCCCTCCTGTACGGCCACCACAGACAAGTGTCTGCCTCCCCCGCCTTCCCTGGAGCTTCAGAGGGTGTCGGTGGCGCTCCTGCCGCAGCAGCTCTGTGATGTCCACCCCAAGATCCTGTAATTGACTGGATTAATGGAGACAAGTTGGTCTGATTACAGCAGGACTTCCCTGGGGCAGCCTGCCCCGCG
>NW_010426110.1:11634-13456 GCF_000710305.1 Buceros rhinoceros silvestris | reverse complement strand
TTGAGTCCTGCACAGCTGCAGGATCTCACCACGTGAAGACAAACAAAACCTGCTTTATTTGAGGGAAATCTGGGAGCTTACCCTGGCTTTGGCCTGACTCTCCTAGTTGTCTTCACTTGTAAACGTACTGAAGCTGTGTCTAATTAATCATACGCTACTACACCATGGCAACACGCTTAATATTATTGTTCTTCAGAATAATAGTGTTAAAAATACAGAGAACTGCAACTTTGCTGGAGCTCGTTGTCGCTGTTCCTCAGACCGTGCTCCTGAGAGAGGGAATCTCTGGAGCTGAAAGCTCTCAGCATGCTCTGAGCAAAAATAAAGAATGTGACATTTCATGATCTCCACTGAAAGAGAAAAGTCTTTAGGCAGGAAACAGGGCTGAGATCAAAATTAGTGTTACAGGAACAGCTTTCAGAGCTGGCTTGCTCTTTTCTGGGGTGATATATTTAACTCCTTCAGCTGAAGAAATTGCCTTCCTGCTGCTGGAGCTGCAGCTAGCAGACAGAGGAGAAAAGGAACCAACACTGAGGAATTCATAAACTTACATACTGATAAATAAGTTTCTCACCTTGAGAATAAAAGGTGGAAGCTGTCAAGGAAGACGACATCATAAATAAAGGAGAAAGCTTACAACAGAGGGAAAAATTGTGTTGTAGAATGTAATGATCAGTGGTTCAATTCTACTCCTTGGAAATACTCTGGTAAGGCAACTGAGGCAGTTACCGGTTACAGGACACGGAGGGGTAACTGCTGCTCCCCGTGAGGCAGAATGAGACATCTTGGGTGTACAGGCTCTGTCAGAGGCCAAGCTGTAACCTTATTTGTTAAAATAAAAGTGGTTTTAAGGATTTTAGCTGCGCTGCTTTTCAAGGCACAAGTGGAGGACATCTGCCCCTCCAGTGCCTGGCACCTGAACAGAGAGACCGTGATGAACCGCGCCCTGAACACATTTGCCGTGTGCCCACCCTGGCAGGAGAACCACTCACGACAGTTGGCTGCTGCGGCCAAGCCAAATACTCCCGACAGCGCCGTTACCACCTTCCTGCAGAGGGGTGCAGGGGTGCACCCCGGGCAGACACCGCCGACGGGTGCCGGGAGCTGCACTGTTAAAACAAGCAGTGCAGGGACCCACGGGACTCCACCTCGCAGAGCAGGCGAAGGGTACCAGTCAGCATCCCCGCTGTTTAAAAAGAAAATAGGACTGGGAGCGACTGTGACTCTTCCATAGGTGGTGTGTGTCAAGAGGGGGAAGAGGCTCGGCGGTTAAAGCACAAATCCTCTGAGAAGAGAAAAAGCAGCAGGACCTGCCTGAGGCTCTCACTTGGTGGTGAGAAGGAAACATCCCACACCCCAGCACAGAGAGGGAAAGTCCTGAGCACAGAGCTTCAAACCTACCTCCCCAAAACGCTTCCCTCCAAGGGGAGGGGAAAAAGGGATTTCAAGCTCTTTTGCCTCTGACTGCAGGCAAACATTGGATCCTCCAGCACCGAAAACAAAAGCAAACTCTGTACCACAGAGTCGTTCACTCCAGGGGTGGACACCAGGGCTGGAAACAGACTGGAGGTCCTGAGTTGCTCTTCACTGGCTGCCAGGGCACATGCTCTGACCCCAGCAATGGCATCCGATCCCAGGAGCAGCCCTGTCTCCAGAAGGCAGCAGGAGAGGAAGGGAGAAGGGGGCTCAGCTCCGTGGCTCTAACAGCATTGCATAAACCACCACATACGCAGAGCACGCATCGATGCCAACACAGGGACTACAGGCACTCCTGCCTGCGCATTTCTGATCCCAGAGTCAAAAAAGAGCCGTTTCCAGAGGT
>NW_010426110.1:11139-11475 GCF_000710305.1 Buceros rhinoceros silvestris | reverse complement strand
TGGCTTCGTTCCCTGGGTTACAAAATCCCTGGCTTTCAGCTGCAAGTGCAGGGTCCAAGAGCTGCTGCTCTGCACCAGACTCGATGCGTGGCACGTGGCTGACCCCTCTGATCGGCCCTGCTCGTCGGCACCAGGACCTCCCCCGTCCTGCCAAAATGCTGAAAGACCTGAGAAGAAACTGTTCACAGTCAGCTCAGAGGAAAGGATAAGACCCGTTGGCTGCAGAGACCCTGAGCCTAATGCAAAGCCCACTGAGTCAGCTGAGCGAAGAACGTGAAGCCGAAGAGCCCTTCCCAAGCAGAGCTCTGTGCAGTGGAAGCTGTGGGCCAGCCCGGC
>NW_010426110.1:8914-10981 GCF_000710305.1 Buceros rhinoceros silvestris | reverse complement strand
CTCTTCATGCAGCCCATGTGCAGGCCAACCAGCAGCCCGCCAGCCCAGCAGTGCCACGACGTGGGCAGCTTCCCAAGTGAAGCCATGCAAATGCCATAACGAGGTGATCTGCGTGCCTGCAATGATCTGCGCTTGGCTGCGAACCAGCGGCCTCTCAGCCCAGAAGATACCAGAGGAGCAGCTCTTGGCCTGGCCAGGGAGCCCAGGGAACACCGTGCCACTAGGTCCCCTTCACAAGGGAGGTGGCAGTCCACGCACTCCCCAGATCAGGCTGGAGCGGTCCCCCCTTGGACACACAGAAGGAGTAGCACATGTGATATGAAGAACTTCCTGGGCATCTCTGGGTGGAGCTCCGTGATCTCCATGGGAAGGGGAAAAGAGTCCTCAGCTTCTTTCCCCTTCAATGTACTGCTTGGGGCTGATGGTCTTTATCTGTGTGTTCCCTGTCCACATTGTGGCCTCCAATGTGGCCAGAAGATCTCCTGTCCTGCTCCAGCAGAGTCTCACCTCTGAGATGTGGCAGATCCCACCTCAAAAGTGACAAGGTGCCAGAGCAGGGGGCCATTAACAAGAGATGTGCTGGAAGATGCCCCGTTCTGTCCCACCTCTACTGCGATGGGGCAGGAGCATCCCGCTTGGCGCACACTGGACAGCACAGAGCCCCGGCCACAGCGATCACAATATGCTGGAATAGCAACTTGCACCAGTGCTACTCCCCACCACGTTCAGCCCAGCCAGCAAAATGCACATCAGAATCTGCAATGGCCCCGTCCCTGAGCTGAATGATCATGTCTGTGGCCAGCACTGAGAGAAAGCTTCATCCCTCACCAAAGATCCATATTCAGACTTGGTAACTGTGCTCACCAAGAGCTGAGGAGGGAGCAGGAACAGAGTCCAGCAAGCCCTGGGGCAATGCAGCTGAGGTAGGAGCTGGGCACAGGGACTCACTGACTTGGTTCCATTTCAAAATTATTTTATAAGAGAGACTCAGATAATTTTAAACATGGTTTCTTTCTGGAAATACCTGAAGGTCTGTTCTTTATCCCGTAACAGAGTGAGGTTCAGTGCCAGGCTTCGTTCGGTGCCGGTTTTCACTGATAACCAGCAGCTCACAGTGCAATGAGGCAAGGCAGGGGCTCTCCTCTCACTCTTGCTATTGAGATTGATTGCTTGGCCTTGGGTAATGAATTAGTCCTGTTACACAGCAGCTGGCGCAGGAGAAGCAAATCTGCTACTCAGGCAGCTCATTACAGGGGCAGGGCTGGCACTGCTCCACCGTGTGCTACACACAGCCCTCAACTGCACTGCAGGCAGTGCACACGTTTCTCTGGGGCTGCGAAACCCCCCACCACCAGTCACTGCAGCTTCTGGTTATTCTTCTCTGAGGAGGAATAACCTTTGCCCACCCCTTGGGAATGTAACTCCTCTTCTGTGCAGCGTCTGCACGGCACTTTGCCTGTCAGCATCAAACTCTGACTACGTTAATTCTCCGTTCTCTGCCACCTCCTGCAACTCTGTCACTCCAGATCTCCGTTTTTTCTCCTCCAAGCACCACTATAGTAATTATTCCTTCTCCCCCACTACCATCAACCCCCCAGCTCTTGACACTGCCTCCTCTACCACCAAGCCAAACTTCCGAGCGTCGGTGTTGCTTCGTGGCCCATGGCTCAAGGAGGAGCACGTGGGCACACGACAGCTGCAGGGATTTGTTTTGGAAACAGGAATAAAGTGCTAAATAAGTGAATTAGAAAGGATCAGGGAGACAAGGCAGATCCAGCCAATTTAAAAGAACATTCGGAAAGTGCTTATAGATCGCTGGAGGAGAAAATGCCGAATGACAGGACACGCTCAATGTCACAGCCAGGACGGCATAAGCAAATGTGTCAGCTCCTCCTGGAGTGCTGGTACCTTCTGACAGACCGACAACCACAAGCAGGTTTGTGACAACATAAACTCCTTTCTGTGAAGACTTTCTAAAGAAAATTGAAGCAGTTGAGGAGTGAGGAAACTGCAAAATAAAAAGTCAATAAGCCAGAAGCAGAAACAAAAGATCTTCCTCGGTCAAAA
>NW_010426110.1:4021-8820 GCF_000710305.1 Buceros rhinoceros silvestris | reverse complement strand
GAATGCCTGAAGGAACTCAAGAAAAGGAGAGTGAGGAGTGTGTTGTAAATACGTGCAAGTTATACATAATTTTAAACGTGAGGCAAAAGCCTGAAGAGCTTCAGTAAGTCTTCAAACAACAGGTAAGGCCACAGCAAACAGATCACACTAGAGATAAATGCAAAATATGACGTGGGAGGGTAACAATTGGAACCCTACAGGTATCTTCCATGTCCCGAACAACATCCACCAGCTTTAAAATCCATGCTCCTGCCTCCTACAAAAGCTGGTCCTTTGGCAGCCCAGGGAGAGCTCAAGAGAGGGGAGATGCTTCATTTTAACCCCTTCCAGGCTCCCTATTCAACTGCTGTGTTGTTCCTCAATAGTCTCAGGGCTGCTCGACCACCTCTCTGACTGAACAGCTGTGGGAAGTCTAACAAGGGCTGAAATGCCAGAACGCACCCTGCATTTTTGGGAGAGATTTAACTCTGAGCTAACAGACATGACTCTGAAAGTTATGGAAGTTTCAAGTAAAAATGGCAAATACGGGAAGATAAAAGGAGCAGCTTGGAACTTTTAATTATGTCATGAAGTGCCTCTCCTCCCTCCTCGCTCTCACACCTTTCTCTCTTTCACCCATTCCTGAGTCAGAGGCTGTTCCAAAGACTAAGATTCAGAGCTCATGGGACACCCTGACAATGACAAGGGCAGGCTGCGTGTCCAACCCAGAGCGAGCTCCTGCTTTCTCTCTTGTCATGTGTTAGAGCCGTGCAGTGCTGCCCCTGCTCGGCAGCTCCCCCGGCCATCCTGCCCAGCTCCGGAGCTGGCCTTGCCGCAGCCAGCAGTGGGGAAGCTGGGCTGGCCGGACCCTCCACATGTACCTGTACGGGTCACCACAGTGTGTTCAGAGGAAGGAGCACGGCAGGACAATAGGACCACAGCACACCCAGCAATGCAGCCTGCTCTACCCCCAACCAAAACAAGGGCACTTCTGCCAGTACGGTGGGTATGTGAGGGGCTCTTGCCGGCCCAGCCCCCTGCCATGCCTGACCCCCACGCTGCACAGTGCCCACACGGCAGTCACAGGGCACACCTGAGGAGCTGAGAGCCCGGGTCTCCTGCCAGTCCTTCACATGAGGCCGTCTTCATAGGTAATGTTTTACGCGGTGGCATGACATAAAAAATTCCAACTACTCTGAAGCATACTTATGTTTTTCAAGACAAACACTTGTTGAATTACCCTGTTCTTGAAAAACAGTGGCTGAAGAAACTGTTGGCGATGATTTTTTGCTGCTCTGCACTCTAAGCGGATCATACCAATAAAAGGGAGTGTGACATGTAATTAAACACGGCCAGTGACATTTAAAGGGATGTAAACTGAGGGCAGCATGCAAAGCACACAGTGGGAACCACCAAGTCCATTAAGCTTCTTTTCGATTTCCCCAGGTCCTTCTCCCCTGTCTGCAAGTGCGGAGCCCTGCGCCCTTCCTGGGAAGGTGTGCAGCAGCCGCCACAGCACGGCCCCAGCTTCTGGGAGGCTTCCAGCGGATCCGCCATGTGTGCAGGAAGCGAGACACGTCCCTGAAGCGCTGGATTCTGACAAAGCAGCACAGAACATGCACTCCCTTGTCAGGATCAAAGAGGGAAATGCCGGCACCTTGTGTCAAACACTCCAAGACCCATGATCCATGCTCGGCAGGCTGGTTCCCCGACCCTGCCAACAGCGCAAACCCGAGGAACACACACAACATGAGACGAACTGTAGCGTGGCCACAGCGAAAACAACCACAACGGTCCCAGGTATTTCCAAAGACAGACACTGTCTGCAGCACTGCAGCACCAGAGAATTGCTCCCCTTACTGCAGGACTTCTCCAAAACAGGAGATTTGAGATTGCCCTTTGTGACAGTAGTCGGTGAAATGATGAAAACGAGTCCTGAGTGCATACTCGGACATTGAAGAGTCTAGCAAGGCAGAAGATGTGCTCCACGGGGCATGAGCCACCATGGTTTCCTGAGCACATCACCATGCTCGCTCTGTAGCCGCTTAAAGACCACAGAAGGCTTCTGCTCCCACAGCCTTATCACAGTGGATTCAAGACCAGGTTCCTCTCCCATCATACACGCTACATACCAGGGCACTACTTGTTCCATGGAGAATCCTTCAAAAAAAGCAGTGACAGCCACAGTCATACCTGAGATCGTCACACATCCCTTCGGTCCTTGATGCTCCCTGTGACTTTTTACATTGAGCTGATTTTTGAGGGGGAGATGGAGGAATGAGAGAGTATGAGATAAACTCCAAGGATGCAGAAGAACCTGCTAAGGAAGCGCCACTGACGCACACAGGAGGTACCAACACCACGTACCCAGAGCCCAGGCCTTGGGTACTCGCAGCCACCACCCACTTCCCTTTCACAACCCTACTCTGCTTTGGATGGTCATCAGCAACAGCTCTGTGGCAATAGGTACCAACACCTCCTCTCTCCCAACCGTGTCGTACACACTATATGGCTCCCAGGATAGCAGAGGGCAGCTCAGCAGCTGTTCGTGCCGGCTCTGGCTGCGGCAGCACCAGCACAGCCGCCGCCTCACAGCACTCCCCATGGTGATGCTCATTTCTGGGGTTGGATGGATATTTTCTGGTAAAACATTTTCGTGTTTTTCTTGGTCAAAATCACTAACATAAGGAAAGAGAAATATAAACCATAATTTTTTTCTCTCTAAAAGCAGGGATTTCATCCTAATACTGTTTCCCACAAACGTTCAGAAGTTGGATTTTGTCATGAAATGGAATCCTCCTGCTTATCTGCCGGCAGGTTCTGATTTCTCCGTAAGCACCCTGTCTCCTTGGATCATACCAGCTTACGACAACATAGCTTGGCACAAAAATCCTCGACGCATCCTCTGCTATTACAAAATCAATTAGAGGCATTATCATTTCTCTGGATTCCTTTCACCCCCGTTCTCCATGGCTACCCAGGCACAAAGACCGTGGCAGTCCCCGCCACGCCGTGCCTCCTGCAGCTGACCGGCCCGCAAGCTCCAGACTCAGCTCTGCACATCTTAGCGTCCACGTGGCCAATGTTGCAGGCTGGGTTACGTGAGGTGTTACCCCCCAAATATTACACAGCAGTGGAAGCAACGTGCAATACTGCCCAATGCCTGCACGTGCCCCGTGCACCAGGGAGAAGCGAGCGATTCTTTCCCTCCAGAGTGCCTCACGGTTCCGGTAAATCAAGCTGTGGAAGTGCAGACAAGATCAGCGGCACCTCTCAGTCGTACTCAGTCCAGCTCGCTCAGTCAGATTCCAGAGCCACCTCCATCCGTGCTGGAAGCACACGCTGTGCTTCGCACAGAGACTCACATCTGTGGGATGGCTGAAGCTATAAAAAGTGCTGACAATTTTCAGCAAATTTGCATTTGTTGCTACTGCTGCTGCTTATGTAAGTGTTTTCTGGCTAACCACAAATACAAAAAGCGATGCCCAAAATAGATTCTGAACCAAACTGCTTGTGACTGTGACTGAGTGACACACCTCCCCACCCGCCGAAAATCACTCCTCTAAAGAAGGCAGACGCAACAGCCAGTGTTTCCCCAGAGGGTCCCAGGCAAAGCACCTCCTGCAGAACATACCTGGAGTATGGAGTACGTACCTGAGTACGTACTCCAGAGGCCTGACACCACCTCACCGTCTGCACCAATAAAGGTCGTGACAAACCTGAGACTTGTCCCAGGCTGCCTCAGCTCTGGAGCTGTACCTATCGTTCGACACACATCGTCGTCCCAAGCACCTCTGCTGCAGGGTGAGGAGGAGCCAGCCTCTGGGGAGGAAATATTTTGCTGCCTTTGGCTGAAATCCCTCTCTGTACCACACAGCACATTCCATCTGCTCCAGATCTGTATTCCCCATGGCAGCGCTGGCTCAAAGGGCTGCTCTCTGCCTGGATCTGCACAGATTCCTCTTTGCACTAGGCTGGGAAGGGCAATTGCTTAACCTGGGGCTGCAGCAGTCCGGTACAGGGGGTCCCTGTACGGTTCTGCTCCTGGACACAATGTCAGGCTAAAATATAAAAGTACACACAAGGGAGGAAATGGTCAGAAGATGCAGCTGCCAATTCTCATGGCTGACATAGTTATAAATCTCCAAAGGAGGGGTAAAGGATGAAGCTGATGGTGTATCAACCCAATGAGACTTGGATCACAAGCAACAACATCTTTCTCCCCCAGGCCCTTGAGTTTGCAGAATGTGTTCCTTGCTCACAGACCAAGCTCAGTCAAAGCAAAGACATATGAATTTGGCAGCACTCCTTTGGGTTCCTCTGGTGTCGATGGATTCTCATGTTCAAGAAGTACTGGTTGGGGGCTATTTCTCCGCCAACAGTCTATCTCCAAGAGCACAACAGTGGAAGAAGCGGTACTTGGCTTCCCAGCACAGGGAAGACAAGGACGTACTGGAGAGAGTCCAGCAATGGGCCGCAGTGATGATTCAGGGATTGAAGCAGCTGCGGTACCAGGGAAGGCTGGGAGAAGTGGGACTGTTCAGCACCAAGACAAGAAGGCCTGAGAGGGGTGTTATCAGAGTGTATAAAAAACTGGGGGGGACAGTAAAAAAAACCAGAGACAGTGATATCCAGTGCACGGATGAGACACAATGAGAGAAATTAAACCACAGGAAATCCCTTGTAAACACAACACAAAACTGTGAGGGTAGTCGAACAGGCTGCCCATAAAGGTTGTAAAGTCTCCATCCTTGCACGTATTCCAAACCTGACCAGACATGGCCAGGGGAGCTGGACCAGCTGATCTGCAAAAGTACCTT
>NW_010426110.1:3680-3902 GCF_000710305.1 Buceros rhinoceros silvestris | reverse complement strand
GCGGTTTTGCAAACGACTGCAGCAGCCTCCCTGACTGCTGCCAACCAGCCTGGCCTTGGGGAACCCATCTGGAACCCCAGCATGGAGCTATTCCCCTCCCTTGCTCACTTTGCTTTTGATAGTCTTTTGGTTTGTGCTATCCCTTTTGCTCTAGGACAACCGTATCCTGTCCACAGCTCACAGACACCTTGTTTCTGGCTTAACCCTGCTACACTCTCCTCC
>NW_010426110.1:2979-3501 GCF_000710305.1 Buceros rhinoceros silvestris | reverse complement strand
CCCACCAGAAGAACCCTCCAGCCATCACTGTTTTCTTCTAACCCACCACTGTGGGCTTGCAGCAACCACAGGAGCAGGAACCACAGGATGCCAAACGTCTTTACCTCTTTACCTCCCTGTGCCTCTCTTGCCCTGCGCTTACTACAGTTTGGTCCTTTCCTTGATCTTCTGTGATGAATGAACTGAAAACACATTTTTGCTAGCAAGAGAAGATGGGAGGCCAAAGCAGCACTCCCTCAGGAATACCCATCTCTAGCACTGAGGTTAGTGTCCCACAAGCCACCTTCACGTTTTTCTCAGAGCTGTCCAACTCCACATCTGCCATTCAAACCCATTCTGGTTAACCACCAGATATCTGTTTTTCTTTGCAAGAGCCAAGGGCTGCCACTCAGAGTGAGCGCACACGAGGAGGAAGAGCCTGCCCTGTCCTCAGCGCCCGGAGCTGCCAGCTAGAGCCGTGTGGCAGCATGCAAACGATGGGCGCTGGCAGGTCCGCCGCCTGGCCGGGCGGGGCGACGCCGG
>NW_010426110.1:0-2771 GCF_000710305.1 Buceros rhinoceros silvestris | reverse complement strand
CCGTGCCCTGCCCTCCGCGCCCGGAGCTGCCAGCTAGAGCCGGGGGGCAGCATGCAAACGATGGGCGCTGGCAGCTCCGCAGCCTGGCTGCGCGGAGAGACGCAGGTGCTGTTGGTGCAGTGAGGATCCTCCCAAGTCAGAGATAGCATCGGGAACAGTCATTTCTCCTTTTTTCATCCAGCAGGAACCAGCACACTGCAGGCTGACTGCTAAGATAACCACTCAAGGGTGGGAAAGACTCCCCTCAGCTGCTTTCTCGCTTTTCAGACCTTTCTCGCTTCCCTCTTCCAGCCCAGGACCAAAACTCCATGCAGACTTGAGAGCAGCGCTGTCAGAGGAGATTTCAGTGCTGGTAGACATGAAGCTGTATGAGTGCGAAAATCCGGCCTGCCTGTCTACACGCAGCGGCAGATTCCAGAGGCTTCAGAGCTTCAAAGGCTTCAGAAGGTGGCCATCTCCTTTTGGTAGCACCCAGCCATCTGACAGACTTTGCTGTGAGCAGGAAGGGTGTGTGTCACGCAGAGCAAACCCTGCCAGGCCTGGCACACCTTGGACAACGCCGTGAGCCACGTTCATTCACTGCTTCGGCAGAAAATGCAACTGGCTCTGCTTGAGGTCAGTGAGGTACAGGGCTCCAGAGAGAGGAACACAGGTACCTGCTGGAGTGAAGCGGGCATGGGGAAGTGAGGGTGGGACAGAGGGAGGCAGTAACATTTTCCTCTTTCAACAACAACAGAATGTAGTGCTGAACCTTACCGAAAGCTGCAGGGCCACGGCCACCCAAACCCAACGTAAGTGTTGGTTGGTACTGAAAGGAGAATGATGTTCATGGCCCCATCGGGCTATGCGTGGCCATCACCTTCCTGATACCAGCTCCAGGTCAGTGTGGTTGGACAGGGACTTGGATCAGAGTATTTCTGTCACGGTGTCTTTCAGACAGATCAGGTCCTTGCACAAGCTGCATACCTGCACACGAGGGAACGGCCACCTGCACAGAGCCATGAGAGACACACCCTGATCTTCCTTCTTCTCACACATCTACCCCAATGTAATGTAAAGTACCTGAGGTCCCATAAATTTGGTTAATTTGGTTCATTAGCTCTCATTTGACATATTTATTAACTCTGCCTCATGGTCCTTCTTAGGCACCACCCCTGGAGGAAAACACAGCAGAGTGAATGAACACCACTCGTGTGGAAGAGACTTGCCGTCTCTCTTCCCTTCTTTCTGAGGTTTGCTCAGGAGCAAGGAGGCTGGGCTGCATGGGCAGCTGGCCTGCAGCAAAGGTTTCAGTGGGACATGAGCCAAGGGGCAGAAGGGCACATCTGAGAGGCTTCAGGCGCCGATCTGAGCACGGCAGAACTTGCTCGGGCATAAGTAGGAGAAGAGGAGTTTCCAAGAAGGAGGTGACAGGACAGCAAAGTCACTGTGCAGCAGACATGATTTCCCACCGCCTCTGCTGACCAGTTTGTCTCATCTCACGGTAACACTTTGCCTCAAACGATTCCTAAATTCCTGGTTAGATGTGTAAATATTTAGCAATTTGTGAAACCACAAACACTCACATATCTCAGTAAATGATCTTGTAGGTGGCAAAACTGACAGACAAAAGGGCTCTTACATTCTTAAACTAACAAAACCCTTAAGTGCTTTGGCGGCACAGAAAGTCCCTGGCCTCGCTCCTGAGCACTGAGTGGGGCAATTTTGCTCCTACTTTGCTGCCTTTCCAGGTAAGAATGAGAAACAGAAACTCAAGGGAAACATCACAGATTTTGTAATTCATGAGGAGTAGAGAAACCAAATGGCAATGCCAGACCTTAGGCAAAACGTCCCTTTGCACAGATCCTTTTGTTCATTGGATAATGCTCCACTTGCACCTGGAGGGCCCAGTTCTGGTTAGGGCCGTGCTTCCCACCACCCTGGGCCCCCCAGAGAGTGAGCGTGGAACCTGGGCTGGGTAGTAAGCACTAGCACGTAAGCAAAGTCCAGCTCCCTTTAGAAACCCAGAGGACAAACAGAGCTGACTTGAGAAATACCATGCTGCTAACCCCTTCAGCCAGTCACCGCAGGGACACTGACTGCCCCAGGAGACCATCTCCAGACCCACAGCCCATGTTCCTAACGACAGCAGGGCACGGTCAGCGGTGGAAGGACTGATGGGCTCACTGTGGGTCCTTGTTTTGGCGCATGAGAAGACTCATATTTCACTCTTGGCAATACAGAGGTGCTGGAGGCGCTCTTCGTGGACAGGTGTTTTACACTCACACTGTGTCTCCTTCGCATAGGAGAGCAACTAATAAACCAGTTCAGACCCACGCAGTCCTGAGGTGGGAATACAACAGTTGCCCCAGCCGCCAGGGCCCTGAAAACAAGCAAAGCTAATGGAGCTTCTCAGCATCCTGACAGGAAGCCCGTGACCTTTGAGTCTGGGCAACCAACTAACTGCTGGGGCTCTCTAGGGCACACATACGGCAGCAAGGTATGTCCAGCCAGATGGGGACCTGTTGCAACAGAAGGGACGTGTCTGAATTACCTCTTCCACAACATAAAGCCAAGAGATCTGAAAGGAAATGACAGGGAGAGGGAGAGGGAGAGGAAGGGGGGCGGGAGAGCCGTGAGGGAGAGGAACTTGCCCGGCATCTGGCCCCCATGACTGACAGGGGCTGTGTCCGCTCAGCCGCTGCCTTCTGCTGCGGTTCCGCCGTTGCGAGAACACCGGAGTCCCGAGGAGCCCGGTGCAGCCCGCAGCTCGCCGCGCTCCCCCAGCCCCG
>NW_010426109.1:0-1427 GCF_000710305.1 Buceros rhinoceros silvestris | reverse complement strand
ATGGACATCTCCATGTCCCAAATGTTGTCCCTATGGACGCCCCATGGACATCCCCAGGCTCTCCCTATGTCCCCGAGGTTGTCCCCATGGACATCTCCATGTCCCAAATGTTGTCCCCATGAACGTCTCCCCCACGTCCCCACCATCCCTATGGACATGTCCCTGTCCTCAAGGCTGTCCCTGCAACCCCAAGGTGGATCCCGTGTCTCCACATGACTCTAGAGACATCCCAAGGTTGTTCCTATGGACCTCCCCATGCCCCCTAGGTCATCCCTGTGTTCCCCAGATCTCCCTATGGACATCTCCATGTCCCCAATGTTGGCCCCATAAGCATTCCCATGTCCCCAAGGTTGGTCCCGTGTCCTCAGACATCTCCATGGACCTCCCCAGGTTCTCCAAGTTCCCATGAACATCTCCATGTCTGAAATGTCCCCGTGTCACCATGGACATCTCCAGATTCTCCCTGTGTCCCTATCATCCCTATGAACATTTCCCTGTTCCCAAGACTGTCCCCCAAGATGGATCCCGTGTCCCCATATGGCTCCATAGACATCCCAAGGGTGTTCCTATGGACCTCTTCATGGTCCCAAGTTTGTCCCTGTCTCCCCAAGATAATCCCTGAGGATGTCCCCATGTCCCCCAGGCTTTCCCCGTGTCCCTTAGTTGGCCCCATGTCCTCATGGACATCCCCAGATGGCCCCATGGACCTCAAATTGTCCAAAAGTTCATCTCCATTGATGTTTTCGTGTCCCCAAGATCATCCCCATGGATGTCCCCATGTCTCCAAGGTTGTCCCTATGGTCCCAAGATAATCCCTATCAACATCCCCATGTGCCTGAGGCTGCCCCTGTGTCCCCAGGGTGGTCCCCTGGCCCCATGAAGCTCTCCATGTCCCCAAGGTTGTTCCTCTGACCCCATGGACATACCCAGGCTGTCCCCATATCCCCAAGGTTGTTCCCATGGATGTTTCCATGTCCACAAGGTTGCCCCTGTATCCCCAGATGGCTCCATGGACCTCTCCCAGGTTGTCCTCACGTCTCCAAAGTTGTCCCTATGGATATCTCCATGTCCCCAAGCTTGTCCCTGCTCCCCCAAGGACACTTCCACATCCCCATGGTTGACCAAATGTCCCCAAGGCTGTCCCCATGAGCATGTCCCCTTAGCTCTCCCTATGGACTTCCCCATGTCCCCAAGGCTGCCCCTGTGTCCCCAAGCCCGTCCCCCAATCATCCCCATGTCCCTGAGACCGTCCCCATGTCCCCAGACACCTCCACAGACCTCCCCAGGTTCTCCTCACGTCCACCTCCATGTCCCCAGGCAGGCACAGGCTGGACAGGTGGTGGCTGGGTTGGGCTGAGGTTTATTGCAGGTGCCTGGACTGTCCCCAACATCCCCAAGCTGTCACTTGTGGAACTCATGCTTCTGCT
>NW_010426108.1:69551-70458 GCF_000710305.1 Buceros rhinoceros silvestris | reverse complement strand
GGGGGTGGGTGGGGGGACAAGCAGTGGAGGGCTGACAATGACATTCATTTGAAGGAAAAGAATAAATCTACTAAACTGTTAAAGACTTACAGCATAAAGCCTTGGCAGTCTATCTCATCACTTGCCCCAAATTACTCCAAGTAACATGATAATGTCAGGATTGTCGTGTCTTTAGGAATGAAGAAAGAGAACACCACTTAAGGTTACAACATGGCATTTTGTAACAGCATAATATTAAATACAACCCTATCTGGAAATGTATGGAATAACTGCTTTTTTTTTTTTTCCTTTTTTCTGGGCTGAAGAATTGCAGTTGTTTCTGCATAATCATATACCCAAGCTATGTGGTAGCACATGGAGGCCCTAACATTGTGAAACCACCGCTATACTTTGGTGTGCATTTCACTGTATTGTGATTTTAAGAAAAGTCCCTAATAGTTAACATCCCATAGCATGGTTTATTGTTTCATATATTCACAGACATTTAATGACCCTTTCCTGGTTTTTAGTAGTGATTATTTGGGCGATTGTTTTTCACTGCTCCCTGAAGGCTTCATGGAGCTTCCCAAGTTCCTGTGCAGACTGGTGACTGCAGTTCAGCATATCCCAGCTCCTTCACGGAAAGAAAGTGAAGATGTTGTGGCTAGACTCAGCCATTTAGTTTTCTTAGGCATCAGATGCTTCCCTGCCCTCTAGATAGCTTAGTTCTGTCCTACAGCTCTGGGTTTCTGCTTTCTTGGTCATGTGCAGAAAGTACAATCCAATTGCTTCTTCCATGTGGAGAAGATGCAGAGAGTCAGCAGTGATAGATCCCTACAGGGCAGAAAGACACATCCTCTGCAAAATAATGAACCTACAGCAAAAAAAAAAAAAAAAAAAAAAAAGAAAGGAAAAAAAAAAAAAAAAA